>NC_083623.1:4554193-4804193 GCF_963584025.1 Labrus mixtus
TGTCTCTTGTTGTGCAAATTATTGAAGATAGGTCGTTCCTGTCAAGTGACTCGGTTGTGTTAAAAAAAAACACAACATGGGAGTCCAAACGTTTGTTTAGAGTTTGAGAGCAGATGACGGGGAGGTTTGGTACAGTTCAGACAGACACAGTGACAGGGGTGTGAACCCACATGGATTCATCCAGCTGGCAGCTCCCTTTTCGTTTAGGGTTTATAAGTCTAAAGAGATCAGAGGCGAGGTTTGAGACGGGCTCTTTCTTCACTCTGCGGACCACATGAACACAAAGTGGCAGAGAACAAAGTAACCACGGAGAAACAAGCCTCGTTCAAGGCTTAAAAAACATTCCTCCGAGGAGCCAAAAGAAATGGAAATTATACTTCTGGCACTGCCGACTAAAATTCTTTATACATTCACCCACCGGCTTTTCAGGGATTCTGTAAGATTGTGAAAGTTTTTCTTTTGCTGTGGTTCCTTTTTTTATGTATTTCTGCACCAAAACATGGAGCTGGTTGAAAATCTGTCTCTTTGGATATCTACATTTGATTCCTCTTTGGAGAAGTTTTAAGGCAAACTATCATCTGTATTGTTTTTCTAGCGGTTTCTTTCCGACTACAAAAATATCTGCTTTCAAAAATAAAATCAGACTTGAGGGTTTGGAGCTGCCAGCTGATTTAAGCAAAGACATTTAAAAACATTTGTAGATTCATTGGTCAGGGAAGCCAGAGACTCAGGTGCCCGTTCGGTCACCTGAACCTGCTGCAATGCCCTGTGGGAGTTGTAGTCAGGTTTAGTAAAGCTGCAGCGTTAGACAGCAGCACAGCGACAGACAAACAGGTAAAGGAGACACACAGAGAGTTCAAACTAAAGCTCTCAGATTAAGAGACGGACACACAGAGACAGGCAGAGTGAGGAACACATAAAGGACGTGAAGAAAGCAGCCTGGTGGAAGCTATGCACAGGCAGTAAAAAGCAATAGACATCAAGCCGGTTACTGGGGGCAGCCAGAGTGCAGTGTGGTGTGTTTAAGATGCATGTATGAGGTGAAACATGCAGATTTTGTATCCGTGAGGGAGGGGTGGGGTGGGTGGGGCGTTAGTGGGATCTGATTCGAGTGAATGTGCGACACAGTTGTCCGTGAGGTCCTGGATGTTTTGTGTTCAGTTAGCAGCAGCAGGGATGGAGGAGGTTTTCTTGTTTTTTTTTAAAGGTGCAAGATGTTGTTTTTTGGAAGTCACATGTAGAGACGACGTTCAGATTGTGCTGCGTCCAGGGCTCGCTTTGTCTGTGGACGTTCAAACAGCTGGGAAATGTCTGAGGGGCGGCTATCAACTAACTATCAACATCAACTAATGGGAGTTTGTGATCATGCTTTTTTTTATGATGACCATCCTGTGTGATACTTTGAACATTTCATTTATCAGAAGTGGCTCAAGGTTTAAAATCTTACATATTGTCCAAATATATGAAACCATAGCACCTCTCAGTTTTTTCAATATTTAATTTTATTTCTTACACCTTTTAAGCTTTTTAGTCAACTATCCACCCTTCGGCTCGGACCTGAAATTTGTCATAATGCTAACGACATGCTAACGCTCGGATTAGAATGCAGTACAAACTGTTTGAATATGAAGGCAGTACGTTAACATGTGGTTTCAGACACAGACATTAAACTCTTGTGAGGGTCCTGGAGACTAAATTGAGGACAGTCGAGTTAGAGCAGTGGAGGGCAAACTTTTTTTTTTAGTCTAGTTACCTTACACATTACATATAAATTTTTTTTTTTAGCTTTTTGAATAAAAATGGATGAAAACAAAGTGATAGTGAAGTTAGACTGTTTTCTTTTTAAACTCGTAACTTGACTTTCACAGAAGGTGTACTCCAGGCCGAGCTATGTCGGGATATTTTTGGCAGAGAAAAATTCCCGACAGCTGCCAACTGACTGCAGCTTGACCTCTTGACGGTCAGATATGGCGTTTCCAACAATGAGGCCCGTTGAAGAGAAACTGTGATGTATCTAGACTAAATATTTGATGAGGATAAAAAAAAACAAGAAAAACACGACTAAAATATCTGTTTGGATTAAGAGAGAGAGAGGGACCACCTCTAAAGATAAGGAGACTTATGACCCTGAAGAAAAGCAGCTGTGATGGATGTGTGACACTAGGGGGCGCTGTGAGGTGAACTGAAGTTTGATCCGGCGTGAGGACGAGAAGATTTAAACATCCGCAGACAAAGCAGAAGCCCCTCCCTCATCTCTCTGCTGCTGTGTGCACTTAGTGTTCATGAAATGAGCTGGTTTCTGTTGGAGCGGGTGGATTGATGGGCGTGTGAAGCCAATGGCGTGTCTCCTTTCCCTTTAAAGCCAACACCGCTAAGCAGAGCCATGGGGGCAGGAAGAGAGAGGGGGGGGAGAGGGGGGGGGGGGGGGGGGGGGGCAGGCACTCCCCCCCCCCCCCCCCCCCACTCCCTCCCCTCCTCGTTTCCCCAAGCAGCAACAGACCAGACACATAGGAGGCGGCGAGCGACAACACCAACAGTACTATGATTGGCTCTGATGGGTCTCAATCTGCGGCAAAAAAAAAGTGGTGGCGTGATTATCGATTGCTTTTTTCTGTTTTCTCGTGCTGATCGGAGGGGGAGGGGTTTGTGATCGGAGGAAGAAGATGAGGAGGAGGAGGAGGAGATAAAAAAAATTACCGGGGACAGGAAGAGAGGTGTTCGAAACAAACAAAAATACAAAACAAATACAGTCTGATTGGCTCGAGGAGAGGGAGAATTTCAACATTTAAAATGACCAACATATAAAGAGGTGAACGGAGGGACGGGGCGAGAATATATATATATTTTTTGGACAAACATGAAAAGAAGGAAAAAAAGGAGACGATGGAAATGAAGAGGCAGAACGCCGCTCTACTGAAAAACAAGGGGGGGAAAAAATCAACACGCTAAACTAAGAAGGTAGAAGAAGAGGAGATGAGTGAATGAGAGGGAGGTGTGGGCGCTGTAGGGGGCGCTGTGGCGAGCCTGCCTCCTCTCTCCTCTCTCTGCGTCTACCTTTATAGCCTCCGGGGGGCATGGAGCTGGGTTTCGCAGGAAGGGAGGGGCCTGTACTGTTGGAGTTGTTGAATGGCGGCTGGAACGAGCTAGACAGGAAGATGCCGTCTGAAAGAGGACGGGGCTTGCGCGCAGTGGGCGGCGGCCGAGGCCTGCCGTGATTGGGCGAGGCGTTGGCCGGGAGGTCGCCGTACGACTTCCGGGTGGCCGACAGCTTGAGCTGACCTGATTGGCTGCCGCCGCCGCCACTCTCTGCTTCGTCATCTTCGTCCTCATCACCCGCGTAGGAGACGAACTTGGCGGTGTAGAGCGTGTCGGGGGAGGTGACCTGCGTTTTGAGGTAGGAGGTGTTTCTCTGTGGGGGGGGCGGGGGGGTGTTAGTAGGGTTGTGGGGGGCGGGGGGTTGGTATTCCCGGGGCAGCGGGGGCCGATACAGACCGGCCGGGTCGTCGGGCGTCAGCAGCTTTCTCTCCGCCTCGTCGTGCTGCCGGCGCCGCTCTGCCTCCAGGCGAGAGTAGTAGTCCTCCTCCTGTCTCCTCTAGGGGAGGGACAACCTGTTAGTAAGCTCCACCCTCATTGGCTCTCACCTCAGCAATGGACACTCACGTGCTAATCAGCTACGGACAGATCTGGGGAACTAGCCTACAAACTCCACGACCCGGCTTCTACTAACCACAAAACCACATCAAGACTCTTCTCCTCTAACTAGACCTGGACCTGATCTTCTAGAAACACCAGAGACAACGACCCAAACAAGCCCCGCCCTGAAAGTTCAAAAGCTTACTTAAAAAAAATAAGCGAATTCTGCACCCTCCATCTCCAACCTGACGATTATTCAACATTTCAGACGTGCATGAGGTTAACCTGCAGACATTATAGCAGCCTTTAACTCGGATCAGAACTTAAATTTCTTGGATGAAAAGGTGAGATCCGTTTGAGGAGAGTGGCAGCTTTCATGTATTCATCATGTAGGCTGCAAACTAATTTATTTCATGGTTATAAACCCAATATGAACGGCTTTTTCTGCCAGTAAACTTCAATAATCAGGAGTCAGAAGGATGCAGAAATTATTATTTATATTTAAAAAATCTTGGGAATGGGGCATCTGCAGCATAGCGGATAGTACGCACGGCCAATGTAAGGAGCCTATAGTCTTTCAAGCGGGCGGCACGGGTACGAGTCCGACCTTTGACTCCTGTCCAGCATGTCGTTCCCCACTCTCTCTCTCTCTCCCTGGTTTCCGACTTTTTCCACTAACCCACTGTCCTATCTCTAATTCTCAAATTAAGGCACACCCCAAAAAGGTAATCTAAGGAAACATTCATGTTTTGATAAGCAAGATAAGCAAATTTAAAAAGCGCTTGTTTTTTTTAAAAATCTAATTCTGTTTGACCAACTTTTGATGGAATTGCAGGACAAGCTTATCCCTGTTGAGATTACGCGACACAGCCTCAAGCAACTCTCACCTTTTTTTTAAATTTCCTTCCTTGCATCAACTTTTAGTAACTATGACGTTAAAGAAAAGGGCTTCCTGTCTGATCTGAACACTTCTTGAATTCCCCGCTTTCTTTTTGCAACTGCAGTCATGAACAGCCAATCTAACCGCTTTAACATCTCCACTAATCTGACAAGGCAGCGCACAGAAGAAGAACCTTTTCCCAACTGATCCAAAACGACCTAAAAAACTCCATCTTTGCAGCGTCCTCTGTCTTACAGTAAACCAGCCGTGCTTCCTGGACCACCCTGTCGACCACCATCTCCCCCTTCCCTCAAACACTGTGTGCATTAAAAAGTGTGTAAAAAAAGTGTGTGTCCATATGTGCCTCAGCTCTCCGTGTGTCCTCAGTTTACACTTTATGGTTTGTGGGTTGTTTTTTTTTTTTTTTGATTCAGCAGCCCACCCTGATTTCACTCTGGCATCTACACGTCAGGGAGAGATCTGTGATGTTACACATGAATCTACTCTGCAGGAATGTGTGTTTAGATTTCTGGGTTTGGAGCTCGACCAGCTGCTCGCTCGGGAGTCACATGTCCTCTCTCTTTTTTTCTTTTTTAAGGTCCGTTTCATGTGTGGCAGGCTGAATGCTGCAGAGATTGTGTATGTCCTGAAAGAGGTAGTGGTCTTTTCCCGAGCTGCTTTTTGGTGGTGAAATCGTCCCAGTGGGAAATCTGAAGAAACTGGGAGGAATTAGTGGGTGTGTTGGGTTTTGAATGAGTGGGTGGCTGGGTTTCTGAGTATGTACAGTATGGATGGCTGAGGGTGGGAATGAGGCAGGTGGGTGGGCGTTGATTTGTGTGTGTGTGTGCATGAACTGAGGATAAAAGCATGTGGGGTTTTTTTGGGGGGAGGAAACTGGGAGGGTGGGCGGCATTCCCTAAACTAAAGCGATGCTGGATGGAGATGGCGACAAAAAAAATCAAAAATATATAGGACATAAAAAAACCTCACAAAAATCATAACGGCTTCCCAGAAGAAGAAAAAAAAACTGAAAATAACTGAACTTCCTGACAAAACACCGATAACAACACGATGGGAGTCCCATGCTTGAGGTGGGTGGGAGCACAAAACATGACAACATCAACACATCACATTGGATGAGGGGGTGCACAGGATGAGGACATGCAATAGGACATCTTGACATTAAAACAGCATAAAATGAACAGTCATAAAAGTTAAATAAAAAATACATCTGCCGCAAAGACGTGGAAGTATGGCATCGCGTAGTATCACATCTTAAAGGCTTATCATTTCCTGCATTCCCTCTCTTCTCAACTTCTTATTTTCTACTTTTTTTTCCAAGAAGAAATTAAATCAAATATCTTAAATCTACTCAAACATTTCCAACACGTTTCTTTCTCTGGAGGTTTTAAACAACCGGTGGTGTGATCAGCTGTCGGCAGGCCACAGGACAAACACATCAGATTAATGGCGTCATGGTGGTGAAATCAGTGGTCACGACAGAGTGATAAAAAACACTGAAAATGTTTGACTTAACACACAAGACGGAGACGGATGGGGCAGACACCTGATCACACTTCTGGTCGTTTAAAACCTCCAACGTAACAATCAGAGTTGAATTTGAATTCTTTTAAAAAAATAGTATTGGACCATGTCGCCTCTCCGAATTATCCTAATTATCATGTAGTAGCACATGCATGTCCGACGTGTGATTATCACTGACTGAATTATCATGTAGCCTGTTTACAAGGCAGGAGGAAGTTCATATGGAGCACTTTTAAATAGCGTCTTTACATATTTGCAACTCTCGATAGATTCATTATTAAAATAAACGATTAAGGCTTTTGATTCTGCTTCAATAAAAATCTGTCTTTTAACTTTTGTTGTGGCATTAAAAAAAGAGTGCAAAGCCGTCACCTATGAGGGCGGTAAAACGCTGCACAGATTTTGGTGTGCAGCGTTAACCCTCTCCCCTCCAAAGTAAAAGTAATACATTTTATATTAGAGGTAAATTAAATGTGTTCCCTGAAGTGTTACGGTGACTGAAGGCTTATAAAAGTCAGTGTACATCGAAGAGTAAGGCTGATAGTTTTGGTCTGATATTGGTCCTATTTTGTGAGATGAAGAAGAGCTTCACCTAATTATCCAAAACGGTCCTTTAACAGATTCTACCTGACTGAATATTTTGTCTCACAAATACAATCAGTACATTTTCTAGAAGGAACATTTAAACATTGTGTGAAACATAATGATCTCCTGTCTCAGTTTTTCTCTTTATTTTAACCTCCTCAGTCATCTTTTATTTGATGATGTTATTACGGGGAATTTTTGGAGCTTTTTTGTATGGAGTAAAATTAAACACATGTAGAAGTTTATTTTGAAGATGTAGTAACTTCGAGTGGTCTGACACAGACACATTTTTGTCGTAAATGGCGACATTAGCATACTGAAATTAAAAATCTAAAACAGCCTCTTTTACTTAAAAACATTTTCCAAACGTCACTGATAAGAGTCACGGACAGACAAACCGACCTTCTCCTCGGCCTCTCGCTTGGCTCTCTCCTCCTCCCTCCACCTTCTCTCCTCCTCCTGCTTCACTCGCTCCTCCGCCTCCCGTTTACGAATCTCCTCCAGCTGCTGCTTACGTCGTCGCTCCTCGTCCTGCAACTGATCACGCAAACATGGCACACGGAGAGACAGGCACACATGCAAAAAACAAAGAAACAATTAGAACAAACACCAATCACATCGGTCACACACACACAGAGCTATGACATCACACCCACAATCAAATATCTCTGTTTAACTGCTGGAACACTAATGGACACTAACACGTTGTGTGTGTGTGTGTGTGTGTGTGTGTGTGTGTGTGTGTGTGTGTGTGTGTAAGTCGGATTCGTCTCACAGGACTGCTCCAGAGGGGCGGAGCAGAGCGCACTGCAAGCTCACAGCACAGGCAGAAACAACACACACCGCTGGACATGCAGACGACCACAACGACATGCAACAACAACAGCAACCAGAACACAGCAGGGGCAGAGGCAGCCCCTCTTTCAGCTACTTGAGGTCGATTTGAGTTTGTTTAAGTAGACGTCCTGTAAAAGCCCCGCCACCCGCCACCCCCCCCCCGCCTCTGAGCAAGAGGGGACAGGTGAATCAAGCGTACCTGAAGTAACTGTAAGCTGCTTCAACAATCACCACCCCAACACAAACCTGTGGAACATGACCACACACAGAGCAACAGACCCTTTCTCCGGGCTGGACGCTATTAAAGGGTGAGTTCAACAGATTAACAAAACAAACAGTTTTCACACTTACTATATATATATATTATCTTAGGGTACATTTTAATTTTAGGTTTGTATTTATGTAAAAAAAAATGTTTTTCATTAATTTAGTTTTTGCAACAAACAATTTTAATCTGCTCACAAATACCAGGAGTACGCTGCGTGTTTTGAAAAGTTCCACTCGATATTCTGTTATTATAAGAGTCCAGCATCAGCAGCAAGCAGCTGAACATTAACAACTTTAAAACAAAGCCATGAGAAGCTTCAGTTTTTATACGAGCAAGAGAGATGTACGGACAGTGGACCTTCTCTCTCTCTCTCTTTCTGAAGCTGATGTGATTCTGCTCTCTTGGTTTTGCTGCGTCTTATCTCTCCCCAGGAGTCGAGGGGGAACTTTTTTTTTTTTTTTTTAAACGGGAGTTTTGTTGTGTTGCACGGAGCTGTGAGGTCCTGCACTCTCTCCTGTGCATGCAGCAATTTTATGTAATAAATGAAAAATTAAATAAAAACAGGTCAGAAGTATACTTGGGCGGCCCCCCCAGGTATCGTCTATGTGTGGGAAACACTGATGTTTTTTTAATATGTGTTCATTTTTCCCACTGTCTCTAATTTTATAAACAGTTTAAGGTACAGTAAATGTTTGTTTCGCTGTATAACATATATGATTAGTATTTAATTCAAGAAATCTGTCCTGTGTCTGTGTCCAATTGTACTGTCTACCTCTTGCAAATGTTTTCCAATGTGGTTTTCATGCTACAAATGGAAATAAACTGAACTGAATTGTAAATGTCAAATGTCTCAGTGGCTCTCTGATTGGCTGATTGAAAACTGAGGCAGTCTCTCTGGTTGTGTATTTGCATGGACATGTTCTTGCCGCCATTAAACCGGATGACGGTCGGTTAGTCCATTTGTCGGCATAAAGCGAGACATTATGCAGGAGCCTCTCTCTCTTTAAGAAGATGAATAAGGGACATTTGTGAGACATGTGAGGTTGGTAGTCTCGTGAAAGATGTGAAGAGGTGTCATATAAAGGAACCTGCTGCACGCTGCTGCTGCTGCTGCTGCGTTGCGGCTCGGGCAGGACGAGGAATAAAGTGAGAAAACATGATTTTTTTTGTTGTAGTTCAACAGACCCTTTAAAAACACAGAACACAAAGAGGCTCAGCTGGTCACACACAGATGGAAGGAATGGATGGATTCATGGACACACACGACATCATGAGGCAGTATCAGAGGCTCACAGGAGTCTCATGCATGGACCCCGACCTGGACGCTTCCCCTGCGATGCAATCAGCCATGCAGGCACCCCCTCGATATTCACTCAAAACACCACTGCTCAACATAACCATACCCCCGTCACAGCTGTTGCTCTGTTAGCAGGTAAAAGTTTAGTTTTTATGATGCTTTTAGGATTCAAGAAGAGGGGTGGGCAACGCGATAGGATCTCTACTTTTGGTCAAATAACTTCTGTTTATGTTACCCAGGTAAGTCAAATTGCTAGGGTTGAATTGTTTAGATCGTCAGGATGATGATAGCCGTGTTGATATCTGTCCCACCCCCCATTCAGAAACATCATTATTTCATCGTTTGTTGGCAGCAGCTTCACTCGCTGCCCCCCAGCAGTAGTTTTGAGTGGACAAAGAGACGGACAGCTTCCCCAGCCAAACAACACCAAGCATCCCAGGACGGCCGCTCCATGACCCCGCTGACCCTTTAGCTCCGCCTCCAACTCCCAACCCCCACCCCCAAAATGAAACAACAACAGTAGTCCAAGATGGGTGGGGAGAGACAGAGAGGAAACACGGGCAGGTGTGCAGCCCAGACACACAAAAAAACAAAACAGGAAGTGATGTTAAGAGGCAGGGAAAGGAAACTGGTCATTAACAGGAAGAACATACCAAGTCTAGAACAGAGATAGCTGGGACAGCATTCTGCTGCTGAAGAAGAAGAAGAAGAAGAAGAGAGAGTGAGAGGAGGGGAGACAGGGAGGGAGGGAGGGAGGGAGGAAAAGGAAAATACCCAAAAACTGGAAAAGAAGGTGTGGAGGATTCAATACAGATTCAATAAAACTTAGTTAGCAGAAAGAGGAGGAGAGGGAGGAAAAGAGAGGAGAAACTGAGGAGTAAAATATATAAAGGAGGGAGAGGGAGTGACAAACAGTAAATTAAAAACAATGCTAAACTTTGTTTTTCTCTCCTGTGATTACTACTGGCTCTTTAAATTCTCCATAAAAACCAAATCAACAAAACCACTACCTTAAGAATAACTTCAATATAACTCCCTGTTTTCTATTTCTAGGAGAATGAAGATTTATTAATCCTGTAATGTAACTGAACAAAATCATCGGGATATAAATCTAAGGTTTGCAAAACATCTATTATGGTGCGCTTCTTTTTACCTCCGATCTCAGAGCTGGGAATGACGTCACACCCGAGTTAACAGCGTTTGAGTTGTGAGTCGGCAACAGGGGTACCTTTATTTTGTAAGCTAATACCTGACGATAACGAAACACTGCGTGAAAGTTTGTGCGCGAAAATAAACATGACTTCATGTCAACACAGAGAACCTAAAGGATACTTTCAGTGTGGTTGATTTAAATACACAAAAAGAGGAATAAGCTGCTGATAAAAAAAAAAAGCTTCAGCTTCAAAGTCACTGTTGATGCTCGTAGCAGCCATGTTGGATTTTAACTCGGACTACTGAAGGTTCTTCAGGGTTGCGCTCCTGATGACGTATCAGACCGGTAACTTGTAATTTCCGACTACCAAGATCAAATGAAATACACCATTAATTAGTAAAAATAACAAACATATTTGTTTTTTCATATTGTGACACCCGATTATAGCACCTCATTTTTCCTCATGTCTTGTTTTCAATTAAAGAACAAGCCTGGTACTAAAAGAGTTGGGATTCAAACTGGAATAAGATTTTTTCTGTGCTTTTTATAATTTAATACGAGGATTGAATGTGTTGCACAACCTCATATTCTGGTTTTGTTTTGACACAGCGTCCATCGTTCTGGAAACAGGGCTGTGACATGTCTGAGTCTTTGTGATTTTCACTACAATTCAATTTGTTTGATGGGGCGCCGGATAGCCTAGCGGTTGTGTTGCGCCCTCCACGTACAGAGGCTGAAGTCCTCTTTGCAGCGGCTGTGGGTTTGGCCCTTTGCTGCATGTCATCCCCCCCCCCCCCCTCTCTCTCCTCCAAACACTTCCTGTCTCTCTTCTGCTGTCCTCTCCAATAAAGGCAAAAATGCCTCCCCAAAGAAATCTATCTTTTGAAGTTCCTTTCAAGAACGATTTAGTAAAATAATAAAGCTATGACAAAGGTTGAAACGCTATATTAATCTAACTCTAGAGCGAATAAACCTGACATTAAAATGATCACGTTCTCATCGTTAAGTGTTCTGTAAACTGAATTTCTTGCAGCCAGAAAGAATTTCATAACAGCAGAAAATGAAATACAAGAGATCAGTTTAAAATGTCTTCATTACAGAAATAAAGAGAGAGAAACCAAACAAACCAGTCGACATGAAGAGGTTAATAATCACACACTCAGCCACACCCTCACAGTCTCAACACGATCCAGGACCGCCACCGTTGAAGCCGACCACATCCAACACCCAGCTGCTTCCATCTGCAGCTGCATCCACTCCAAACACCACATCCAGTTATTGTTTTACACATTCACCACAGCCTGTCACACTGAACTCAGCGCACAGAAGAACGCTGCAATTCAAACCTAAGGACCAATTTTCAGGAATCCAGAGAGATTCGTCTGGAACACTTTGGAGACTTCACAGAAATTTTAGCGCCAGAACTGTGGTTTAGAGAGGTATTAACTCGAGTCTAGACCGCAAAAGTATCAGACACTTTCTTTATTTTTGACACTACAGGCCGACTCTACCCTCCGCTTTGTCTCACAGGTGACCTAAAGAGTTTATTCACACTTAAAACTTTAGTTTTTAGGGGGGGGGGGGGGGTATATTCCCAGTAAAAAGGCACAGACTACGATCTCTTTGGTTGCATTTGTTTTGTGTCTCACATCAGGGAATGCATGTAAGACACTCACACATGCTCCTCAGAGAACCGGGGTTATGCAGGTAACCTAAAGTTATCTACATTTTATGAGCTAGGCTATTTGTGACCTAAAGCTGTAGGCTCATTTTTTTTTTTAAACTTGAATTCTTTCTATTTAGATTTAATCAGAAATAGTCAGAAAACTTTCAGAGGAAAGTATGAATGACTTCAGTTTACCTCTTCTGCATCAGTGTTGACATTGAAACAGATCAGGAGTATTTATCACACCTGTCAAGTAAAAGCTGTGCACCAAGAAGAAAGTGAAGCTGATTCTTTGTAATTAGGTAACTAGACTTAAAAAGTTTGGACAGACCTTTAAAAACTGAGTGAAAATGACGCTACAGAAGCTGCGATCATGACACTCCGGATAACTACAGAGTCTTTTTTTGAAGATAGTCTAAGTTACTACCACATCCGTTTCTGAGTGTTTGCGTCTCTAATAAACACAGTTATAATCAGATTCTACCTTTGCATTGTGAAGATTAAATAAAGGGAATAATCAAGTCATCAGTGACTGTTCAGGATGCAGAGAATCCCGTTGAAATGAGACCACCGACACTTCGTCCATGACTCATTCTTTGCTGTGCAAGGCGGCACATTTGCTGCATTTACATTATATGGAAAGATCTGTCAGATACATGTTTTGACAACAAACAAAATCTAACTTTCAGCTTGTTGTTGCATCCTATCACAGCGGAACAAACCTGCATGTTCGAACACACCTGTGGCCTTTTAAGTCAGATGTATCCATATGATGTGAATGCAGCATCAATAGCATCCCCAGCCTGCCTACCTGCCCCCCAAAACCCCTCCCCTCCATCCCTCCAGCCAATCAGATTTAAGCAGCTCAGCATGGCAAAGCGATGACAGAAGCATGTTGCAGATGCACATTGCAGGACATTCATAGTGGGAGCGCTGCCATGGAGGAATTCATTCCCCCCCCTCCAGCATCTCAGAGCCTACAACACGCCTTCTTGACAACAGATTTATTTCAAAGCTGTCACTTGTTGCCATTAAAACCCGATAAAAGTCAGATGTTTAATTTCCTTTCTAGTCCCGTCACCACACCACATTCTCACCCTGGCTCTCTTCTCGGCCTCCAGCCTCTGCATGATCATCATGGTGTCCACGTCCTCCTCATCTTCGTCCTCCTCATCCTCGTCGCTCTGCTTGGACTCCTGGAGTCGTTTCTGGAACTGCCACTCCAGCATCAGCTTCCTGAGGCGGTCGCTTTCCTCTGCCGTTCGCTCCGGCTTTGCCTGAAAACAAACAAACAAAAAAAAAAAAAAGTAGGTTAAACTGAAGACACTTCTTTTGGATGTCTGAGTCTGCATGTCATCAATCCACACTGTGTTGACCCTCTTAGACTTAGGCCAGGTCTCTTAGACTTTTATGCAGTCAGACTTCTTTTTGCAACCAGTTGAGCTGCCCTCTGCTGGCCATTAAAAAAAATGCAGGTGTGTAAAAAACTTTTCCAACCAGCAGACATTTTCCACTTTCTTTATAAAGTCTGTGGTTATAATCTTTAAAATCCGTCTGTATGGAGTTTTAATGGTTCTTACCTGGAGATCCTGGATCTCTTTGTCCAGCAGGTCGACGATGTGAAGCTGCTGCTGTTTCTCGGCCTTCTCTCGGGCGTCTCGCTTCCAGGGGTCTGGGGACAAACTGTCGCTGGACAGCTCCTCCTTACTGATGGTGATGTACTGCAGGTCCCGCCTCTCGATGGTGCGCGGCTGCTGCTGCGGTAACAGCTCCCTGATCACTGTGTCCATACCTTAGAGGAAATCAAATCATATGCATTATTTTAATACTGGAAAAGTAACCACTTTAACATTAAAGAGAAGGCATTTAGAAGTTACCAGGAGGGTGGTTGGCACCGGCAGGCGGTGGGACAGCTGAGCGCGGCAGGCTGGCCAGCTTCTCCGGTCTGGGTGGGGGAGGCTGGGGCTGAGGCTGAGGGGGGATGTAGGGCTGGGGTGGGACCACGGAGGGCAGAGGGGGCTGGTGGTGAGGAGGGGGCATGGCTCCTCCGTTGTTGTGAGGTTGGACGGGCATGACAGGGTTGGCCCGGATCTGGCCCAGCTTCCTCTCCTGCTCTCTCCTCTTCCTCTCCCTGTGAAATCATCAAGAAAAAAAAAGTCTATAACTCCTGAATAATCCTAAAAAACAAGAACGTTATGTTCTAACATTATATGTTTTGTATTTGTAGTTATTTTAAATGTAACAAAAAGCAACATTTTCCCAAACCCACCTCTCCTCCTCCAGCCGAGCTTTCTCCTTCTCATACCAGCGTTGCTGCTCCTCTCGTTTCTTGCGGTCAGCGGCCTGCTGGGCGGCTACTGCGTTGACTGCAGCAGGAGGCGGGGGGAGTGGCAGGTCGGGTTGGGGGTCGTAGGGGTCGAAGGTTTCGGGGTAAGTGGCAGGTGGCGGTGGAGGAGGAGGGGGCAGGTCAGAGCGGGACGGCTGCTGGCCCGGATGCGGCTGCACTGCATGAGGGGCGTTGGGCGTCTTCCATCGGCCCGGCCCGGTCTTCTGGTTCTGAGTCTTGTTGGAGGAGGAGGACGAGGCGGAGAAGTTGAGGTGCTCCTGGCTGGACGTGGAGGACTCCAACGAGGAGGAGACCTGCGGCTGAGGCGCCCAGTGGTCAGGACCGCCCACACCTGCAGACACAAAGAGAGAAGCATTCATCACACTACGCTGTGAGATCATCTTGAAATCAGGTGCAACAGTCGTCCTCTCTCTGATTCTTGTTTCCTGTTTCCTATCGTTTTTACCTCCTGGCAGGCCCCTCTGGTAGTCCATGTCTCTGTGTTGGTAGTCCATGTCTCGGTGCTGGTACTCCTGCTGATAGTGCTGCTGCATGCGCTCGTCTGGCCTCATACCTCCTGGCGGTGGGTACAAGTCTTCCTGTGAGTGGTTAACTCGCTGCAAAAAAATAAAAAAAAGTAAAAAATTTAAGAGTGAAGAAGGAACACAAAGAGGAGGAACAACAGGAGGATGAGGGAGCAGAGTATTAAAGACGTTTTAAGAGTTTTGGACAGGTATAAAAGTTAGCTTTTTCCAAAAAATAAAAGCTTTTATTGTCATTGTATAAATCAACTTTATGGTGAAGCATCTCCCCGAGCAGAGCAGAATAACACAAATAGATAAAAACAGTATAATTATAAATCAAAATAAAACAATATTACTAGATAAAAACAGGATTCACAAGGTAAAAAGTAAACACAGACACAAAAACAAAATAATCAAATATTCCCTGACTTATCAAACTTCATTTTTATGTTCACGGCAATTTCTGTGAATGTCCAGAGAAATATAACTAAAAATCAACCAAAGAAGTAAAAAAGAAAAAGACTACAACTGTGTTAAATATCCTGATTCCTCCCCTGACTACTTCAGAGAGGTAACTTACAGATTTACAGAAAGTTTGACGATGCTATTTGAACTACCTGCATGCTGTTGTGGATGTTGTCGACCACAGGGAGGCGTTCTCTGTCCTCCATGCCCTGCCAGTGCTGCGGAGGCCCCTGGCCGGGACCCACCACCCGATCTGTGCTCTTGGAGGCCGGGATGGTGAAGTACTCCCTGGGGTAGGTCTGGGTGGGGATGGGGTAAGCCTCCGGGCGGGGAGGGGAGGGCTCGTCCTGATAAATGAAAAACAGAAATTACTTCATGAAAAGAAAATATTCGGGACACTAAAGGAGAGGAGCAGTACATGAAAAATGATTCTCATGTCTGTGTTAAATACTGTCTGCTCGGCTGTCTCGCCTGCTGCCACATTCCTCATAAAGACGCCACTTTCATCGGTCTTTTGGGAACTTACGTCTGCACACAGGTTGCCGGTGGAGACAGAGGTGATCTTCGTGCCGGGTCCTCCGGGGTAAACAGCTTTGCTCGCAGGACTCTGACCCTGATCTGAAGACGGGACAGGAAAGTGAGATTTAAATGCACTCACATGGATGTTTACGGTGAAGAAAAAGCGCTCTCTCTAATAAAGATACAAGTTACGAGATGACTTCATGTTCATTAAGTATCTGAGTGTGCGGGAGGGCTTACTGGCTACGTTGGGGCTGGAGCGGTGGTCGGCTCGGTTCTTGAGGAGTCGGTCTTCTCCGCTCATCTTCTTTGGTTCGGGGTAACAGTCCCAGCCGGCCTGCGGACTCTCCGGAGAGCCGTTCTGCACCGAGTTGTTGTACAACTCGAATCCCTCGCTCTTTGGTCGCAGCTTTCCGTTTTTGTCACGCCCTCTGTCTGACGCTGGAGAGAGAGAGAGAAAAAAGAGACGACGTCAGAAAAGGAAGGAAGGAGATACAATGGACGTTTCACAATAAAGGAGAAGTACAACATGTCTTTTATTCAAAGGTTCTTGCACTGGTTCTTCAGGGATATCACCTCTTTATTCTTAGACTTCATGAATGCATTTTGCATTTGGCTATGCTGCAACAACTTTGCAAATCATATGAAGTATTTTCTGTTGTTGAGGCTTCCATTAAATTTCCAATTCATGGGGTGCTGGTAGCCTTGTAGTTAGAGTGCACGCCCCATGTACTGTATGGAGGCTATAGTCCTGCCTGAGTTCAAATCCGACCTCGGCTCCTTTCACACATTCAGTCATTCCCCACCCTCTTTCTCTCTCCCTGATTTCTGACTCAACAACCAGTTTGTCACATTATGATTTGGAAGCATTTTAGCTGGATATTTATGATTTTAAACACAACATGATTAAACCCTTTTATGGCTTAATCAACAAATAATTTCACGCTTCTGAGGAAAACAAAATATACATCTGTTTCATCTTTCTTTTCACGGCAACTCTGCATCGAGAGGTGAGGGGATAAATACTTTTAAGAGCAACTGCGAGAGAAAAACTGTATTTTTAGAAGATGCTTCACAAATCTTTAGGCATTTAAAACGTTATTTTCTTTCCCAATATTCTCTGTCTGCCTACTCCGACTCCTCAGTCTGTGAGAAACCACACTCCCATGTCCAGTTTCCCAGCATTAACTTTTCTGAAAAAAAAAAAAAAAAAAAAAAAAAAAAAAAAAAAAAAGACCAGCGTCCTTCACTTCCAGAACAGAGACAGAGGAATCTAACCACGACGTAAACACTCTGCGGTCGAGAGAATTTAGTAGAAACACCCCGTTAGCGTCATCCTGGACCACAGAGCGGCCCGGCCAGAAGACTTCCTTAATGAATCTAAGGTCACATTCCTGCAGACAAAGAGCAGCACTCAGCCAGACAGCCCAGTAAACTCTACACCATGCATGTGTGTGTGTGTGTATGTGTGTGTGTGTGTGTGTGTGTGTGTGTGTGCGCGCATGTGTATGTCTGGACACACACACACACATATCAGGCCGTTGCCACAAACACTCATTATTTCCTTCAGTCTGTTCGCCGGCTTTTAAACTGAAGACAACAAGAACACTGTCTGCTTCTCCTCTTTCATTCATGAAACACTAAATTACTGTCAGAAACGTACAAAAGTCCATTTATTACAGATATTGAAGAAAAACCCTGCAGCACGAGCCTGGTTCTGCTCGAGAGTCGAGTTTTTTGCCTCTTAAATGATGAATTGAAGCTTCAAAATAAAAGACTGATTGATTAACTTCTATGCATTGTTCTGTGCAATCTATCTGCTCTCCTGTCGTTGCTTTTTGTGCAGCTGCCAAATGAACAACACGTAAATTAGCCTCAAGCTAACTCTGGTGCTACTACTGTCAGTGTGTGATGTCCATGCAACAAAAAAGAGTGAAATAAAAATCACATTATTCAGTGAAAGATGACCTTCAGCCCTCCTATAGAACTTCCTCTGTGCTGAATTTAATTGGACCTTCATCTCTCATTAGTGATTTCATTAAATTAAAAATAAATGATGCACACAAAGCTAACAACAATGAGAGCGTACTTTCTGTAATGTCATGATTTATCTTTTTTTAACCAGTCAATGAAACGAGTGTAAGGATGAAGTAAAAAAAACATATCCACTACTCCCCTCCTTTTTTCTTTTAAGCTTTATAAATTAACTCAAGATAACTTCAAAATAAAGTCAAAGAACGCAGATAACAAGCTGCACAACACAGAGAAAATGACACAAATGGAAGAATTTGATAAATTATTTGGAAAGATTTTCTGCGCTTTAAGGTTTCCAAAAACAGAAGAAATCCCAGAGTCATCGAGAGCACAAGTGGATAAATCTGAATCAACTGTTTTGTCCAACCAGAAGTCCAAAAGTGAAGATATTCCACTTCAAATCATCATGAAAAAAGAGAAGATCAGCAAATCTACACTGTGCAGAAGCTGAAATGTTTGCAGCCGATCCATTGTTTCATGATTCATTTCTAAAGACAATACATTGCATAATTTGCATGTTTATAAAAGTGCCAGAGTTAGTTCGCTTTCTAACTTAAAAATGCATTTCTCTGTACAGATTTTTACATTAAAATCACTGATCTGATTATTCTACAACATATTTAAGTCTTTCAAATGATCACAGAGCACCATGCACATAAAAATACACACACAGATCTTTAAGACCAAAAAGAGAAGAAAAGGCAAATTAGTAATAATGAAAAAAAAAAAATCACATTTAGTACATTTACTGTGTCTGTTTGTAAATTAATTCCACCTAATGTTCACTGACGAGCCTCATTAGGGACTCAGGGTAACCCTCATATGAAAGTTAACTTGTGCTCACCTCTCTGCATCAGGGGGCTGGGCTGGTTGAGGAGTGTGGCCAGGCCGTGGTAAATGGCTCCCTGCTTGGCGACCTCCAGAGTCACGACTGATCCCGTCCTCGTCATGAGCTCGGCCGCCCTGAAAACACAGAGAGGGAGAGAGGGAGAGAGAGAGAGAGAGAGAGATAGAGAGAGAGATAGAGAGAGAGAGAGCGAGACTCAACGAGACTTCAAAGGATCTGACACAGTTCTGCTAATCTCGGTGGTGGAGGCATTAAATTAATATAATACACATTAATATTTAAAGTCTCCTGTTTCTCTGCACTGAGCTATTTAAAGCTCCATCTTTAAATCATCAGCATGTGGCACGAGTTCATCTGAAGGCCTCTATAAACTGTGATAGTACTCTGCTGAAGCTGAACCAGATAATACACACACAGAGCAGATTTTAAGAAAACTTTCAGATTGGTAGTTTCAGACGAAAAAAAAAAAAAGAATCCTGAAAATAAATTAATTTATTGAAGCCTGATTAAGTCTGTCTCCTCCGTTCACTTCATTATAGATCTGCGTTTAATCGATTAAAGGAATGCATGCCACTGAATTGTGTAGAAGATGTTTGGAGGAAGATGGACGGTTGCTATGATACCGGAATTCAAATTTAGATATGAAGATTAAAAATCCAACAACATCAAATGGATGTTTCGATAACACAGCTCCCAGTATTTAGTCATTTCTTGTCAGCAAACTCCTGCACGCTGTCTAAAATGCAAAGATACACTGGTGATGTTTTAGTACGTTAACGTGCCATTCATTTGTCAGGATCTAAAAGACAATTTCAACCAAAATCTTAAAAAGTAGATCTGGAGGAAATGACCAACCCTGCCTTTAAGATATGGAAAATGAGAGCATTCCTGTCCCTCCTTTTAGTCATGATGGGGGGAAGTCCAGTTGTTGAGCAGTGTTCAGACTTATTAAAGTAACTACACAGACTTCTGATGAGGTTGGGTGCTGGTATACTTTTTCATCATTTAATAACTTTTCATCGTCAACTATAGTTTCTCTCTCTCTGCATCCAAACATGAAGGTGGAATAAACTAG
This sequence comes from Labrus mixtus, assembly GCF_963584025.1. Taxonomy (NCBI): domain Eukaryota; kingdom Metazoa; phylum Chordata; class Actinopteri; order Labriformes; family Labridae; genus Labrus; species Labrus mixtus. Next base: position 4,573,848 of record NC_083623.1, read on the forward strand.
ACGGCTTTTATTTACAACCAGAGGAGGCAGGGATTATCTCCGTCACTGCCAGAGAATCACTTCACTCTAATTTGGTTCAATCCTGCTGTGTCACACACACACACACACACACACACACACACACACACACACACACACACACACACACACACACACACACACACACACACACACACACACACACACACACACACACACACACACACACACACACACACACACACACACACACACACACACACACACACACACACACACACACACACACACACACACACACACACACACACACACACACACACACACACACACACACACACACACACACACACACACACACACACACACACACACACACACACACACACACACACGTTATTTTCTCTAACAGCCACATGTGCAGAGCTTTCACCAAATCCTATAAATAGCTGAAGGGCAGATCACACACAGTAATGAGCCGTGTGTGTTGGATTGGATGGAACTCGGGGAATGCAAAGACAAAAGTTGATGTGGAGCAGAGAGCAGATTTTAAACTAGACGTTTGAAATATATCACAGAAATTTGAGTTTATATGAAAACCTAAAGGGCTGCAAATCGCTGAAGGAGGAGGAGACGAGAATACGGCAGGAGGATACCTAACTATCTGATAAGTTCTTGTGAAACGAGTTTAGCGGCGACATCAAGCCCGAGCATGCTGACAGAGAGGAATGAGTGGATTAATCTGAGCAGGGCGTTAGCCACCGAGCACCACACTGCTGTTTCCAAAAACACAAACACACCATCTCTTTTTTCCCCTGCTCGCGTTGTGTGTGTCAGACATGTTGGAAGTTTTTTTTTTTTTTTTTTTTTACGAGGGAAATTGAGATGCGGTTGCCTCAGTGAAAGAACCTCAAGATGTCTCAACCCGGTGGTTATCTCATGTGACGTCACCGGGACATTTCGCTTTTCAAATGTTTCGCTTGAAATAGAATTTAATTCGAGTTGCATCATCGTCAAAACACGGCGGTAAATGTGTCAATAGCGTGCGGTAGACGGTGGAGAAAAGTACCAACAGGCAGCCATGTTTACTCTCTGGTGATGCTTAGTGAAGGATCAAGAGAAATCCTGAAGGTCTCACATGAAGGTCTCTTCGCATTTCAACACAAGATTTATTTTTAATCACACAGATGTGCAAGAAAATCCCGCTCTGCTTCAACTTCAACAACTACCAAAGAGTGAAAGGCTTGAAGAGGTCACAAAGCTCCAGCAACACTTGAAGTATGACGGCTCGGGGTCTTCATCAGAAAGTCGCTCTAATCTGTTGATAAAATCGATCTTCATACTACAAGTGTTGCTGGAGCTTTTTGACCTCTTTAATCCAACAGAGGATGCCGTGTTAAACCTGTTTGACATTTAAAACACAAACATTAAAGAGAGATAAAAAGTCCAATTTCAGACATCACACAAAAACTTCTTGGAGTTCGATTACTGACTGCAGCAGATCATTTTAAATATAAAGTACAAGGGAAACATTAAGACCTTTTTAAAGGCTCTAACCCTTCTTATTTTACATTAAATATTACATTTAGGCTGTGAAAGTGTAGATCACTCATTAAAAAGAATAGCTTTATAAATATTTTGATATTTAAGAATTGTTTCAAGTGATTTTTTCAAGCAGAAAAGTCAAACACTTTCTGTTTGCAGCTTTTGGAATCAGACGATTCTCTGCCTTTCGTTCGTCATTTTCAGAGTGCAATTCCACAACAGCACCCAAACGAAGCCTCGCTTTCATCGCGCATTAAGACAGGAGAAAATTGACTGAAAAACGTTCTTTACCTCTCTTGTGACAACCCGACCAGACTGCGACCGTCTACACTCAACAGCTGGTCACCAGCAGCCAAACGCCCGTCCTGTAAAAAAAAGAAAATAAACACACCACAGAATGAGTCACTGTGTTTTTCTGTTTTGGTCACATTTCCTGTGTGTACTGAATACTCACCACATCAGCTGCTCCGCCTTTGACAACAGACTTGATGTAGATGCCCAGTTTCTCCTGACCAGCACCCTGCAGAGACACGGACACAGACAGGTTAACAGACTGCAGATCTTTTTTATTGAAGTCAGGTAGATCTGTTTAAATTTATATTTAGTGGTCAAAGTTCAACGAGTAGTCTGACAAGAGTCTCAGCAAAGTAAAACAGGAAAGTAAAACATCTGATCTGACACAGTGACCTTCTCAAGACGTGAATGGTTGACACAGAAACCGCAGCACAGACTGAATATGTGGTCGAGAAGTGAGTGCAGCACCTCCAAGAATTTTTAAAACACACATTTTTACCGTCAGCTATTCAAGACTCTCGACACTGAACAGAGCAGAGTCTGATTAGAAACACTATCATGAAAACTGAGCCTCTTTTATCTGAGGTAAAAAGTTCACCAACATGTCAAACTGAAACACTTCAGTTCAACTCATCCACACGTATCTTATTTGTTGAGCTTCCTGCTTAAAGTCAAGGTTTCTTCTCTTGATTCTGGTTAGATTTTTCTGCTGAAACAATCAAGTCTCCACACAGTAATATGAAGGGTTTGTATTTGATGTCATAATATTTACTTTGGCTAAATCCTCTCTTTACCAAACAGCAACATGGAGCAGACACACAGACACAGTGGAGCTGGAGCTTCTTGTTGTTTTTTTTATATTTCTCGTTTGTTGTGGTTTTTCTTGTGAAGTAGGGAGAAGATTTACAGAGCAGCAAAGTTCTGGCATGCTATCAGACATATCACACGCTTCCTTTGCCATCTTTGACATGTTTATCCTGCGAGTGTGTGCAACAGCAGACGCAGAAAAAATAACTTCTTTGATACAGACGCTCTCGCTGTGCTAAATATGAAACCTTTCGGATTTGCTTCCAACACTTCTCGACCATAAACACAACGTCGGGTTTTTCTTTTTTTGTCGTTGTTGGGAAGGCGACAAGAAGCCGAAAGGAGGAAAACTCTCAAAAAAAAAGAGGAAAAGATTCTGAGATGTCTGTAGGTTTTCTTCAGGGTTTGCTTCATCTTTGAAATCGGGTGAAGGAAACAGGATTTTAAACGCAGACAGGACAAAGGAGGAAAGGTTCAGATTGCACACAAACTACCTGCACATTAAGAATCACAGCGTGTCTATAAAACCGCTCGTAAAACTGTGGAGTGGATTAAAGAGAGTCCTAATTGCTGCCATTCGTCAGAGCTGACAACACGGCAGCAAGTGTGTGTCATCTTGCAGAGGTAGGGGGTTCACAGGTCTTAGCATCTCACTTCTGTTAACTGTTTAAACATCTGCAGCCATAGAAGGTAAATTCATTTAACTATACATTTAATTAAAGACTTTTTAAAACCACGTTTAATGCAATTTAACGTATTTTCCCCACAGGAACGACTGGTCCAAAAACAAAACCTGAAAACCAGTCGGGACAATAAATCAGAAAGTTCTTCATCTCTTTCCCCAAAATGACCACCTGAAGAATAATAATAATAACTTTATTTATATAGCACCTTTCAAGAGCAGAGTCACAAAGTGCTTTTCAAAAGGTTGAAAACAAACAGAAAGCAAACACCAACAACCTCAACAATAAAAACAAAACAGATTAATCAAAAGCAAGTCTAAACAAACTGGTCTTAAGTTGCTTTTTAAAAGAGTCAACAGTGGCCATAAGTCTTAAACCCAGAGGCAGAGCATTCCAAAATGTTGGCGCTACAACCTCGAAAAGCACAGTCTCCTTTGGTCCTCAGTCTGGTGTGAGGGACGAGCAGCAAACCCTGATCAGAGGACCTGAGAGATCTGCTGGGAGCACGAGGCCGGTGCCTGTCCATGCAGGGCTTTTAAAAGCAAAAACAAGAATCTCGAATTGTATTCTAAAAAAATTGATGGGAAGCCAGTTTAAAGAAAACAGAATGGGAGTGATGTGTGACCTTTTGGAGGATCTGGTTAATAGTGTGGCTGCAGCATTTTGAACTAATTGTAGACGGTTTACAGATGTTTTGAATTAAAACTTTTTGTGGCATTTGAGCGAGCGTGTGGGCATATCGTCTTCCTCAGTCTGCTGATTTCACACGGCCCTGCCCCTACATGATGTGCCTATAACTACCTCCTTATTCTATTTTATCTTCACTACCAGTTACTGAGGACTTTGTTTTCTGTAATCTGTGCCGATTGTTGACTTTCTACAGCAGGAAACACTTTCTTAATATCAAAAACATGAAACAAAAAGCTTTGTGTTGACTTGTCAGAATATGTAACTCATACGTTTCTGGTCTTTTGAAGTTGTGGCACATTTTTCATCCTAAAGTGTTTTCATGACGAGTGAAAACATGTTATTCACAGCAAAACTCCAAACAAGTATTACTGTTATTTTAGCGCTATTGCATTGAATTTAACTCACAATTAAAAATCATTGAGTGTAAGAAATACTTTAAAAATGCAACAAGTGGCAGGCATTCATTTTTTATGTATTGGCTGTTTGAGTTTAGAGAATAGAGTCACATTCACAGCATCCATCAACAGATCTGTGTCCCACTTTCTCCAGCACAAAATGCCAGCAGAGACAAATCATTCTTTCAGCCTTCTGTCTGTGCTGTGTGCGTGCATGTATATGTAATAATGAGGCTGGATTCATGCGGGCATGAATTTCCTGTGAGTGACATGAAGATGAGAGCAGGGCAGTGAATCATTCTGACTGTTTTATGTCTGTTGTACATTACCAGAAAAAGACATTAAAGGGCCTCAGTGTAGGATGGAGCCACAGATTTGTGCGCTTATATAGACGGCGGGGGATTGGGGGCGCCAAATGTAGGCTGCACAGACTCTGGTGGGAATTCCCTGAATCTCCCCTGAGGGATGTTCAGACGGGCTTTTAGTGAGTTAAAGGGGTCCTGAAGGGGTTCAGAAGACTTCCAGGATTAGTTATCCCGTGCAGAAGCGTGACAGAGAATTCAAAAAGTGTACCGCAATGTGCATAAAGATGTGTCTGCAGAATTGATTTGTTAAAATCTGTTTTTAAAATATGCAATTTCAGCATTCAGAGTCAGACCTTTTAAAAACATCATGAGACAATATTTCAAAATCCTGCTGTCTGACAAACAGTATAAAAGAAGTGGACCTAGATTCTCATTTTGCTTTCACCCTCCTGAAGTTTTTCAGGCTGACAGAAAACTGCATGTGTGAACGCAAACAGCTGAATTCTTCACTCGGACTCAATCCAGAGTTTCTCCTGCAAGCCCTCTATTATTTTATCCTGCAGAAAGTCTGAGTGAGCGGATGTGAGAATGCAAATATGTGATGCAAAAATCGATCGAATCTAACAGTGAATATCACGTGTGCAAACAAAAGGGACGCTATCACCCAATAAGTGTCGTGCATTTGGAATTTCCATCGTTATTTCACCTTGCAATTCATGACAGCATCATCTATAAGACACGGGCGAGGAGGTCTGTCAATCATACAACCATTAAGAGTAATCATCACACTAAACGTCTTTCTGCCACACAAACACAGACGAGAAGTTATAGAAAAAACTGTGAAGACATGGGCACGCTGAAACGTGTGCGCATGTTGTAACTCAGCAGGTTTGTCACGATAATGACGCTCTGAAAACGAGTGGCTGATGTCAGGGTGGGGGTCAAAGTGAAAACAGATGTGCGCCCTGTCACAAACATCACCAGCGTTCAGCCCAGAAACAAACTTCCCTTCAACAATCCCACTTTAAGAACTTTTTAAGATATCCATCCATGACTGAGTTTATGAGCATGTGGAGAAAAGTAACATGTGTAACAAAACCTGAGGGAGCTTTACTGCATTTTAATGGACAGCTCGGGTTCTTTAAAGTAACCTGACAAAACAAATCAAGCGCACCTTTAAGCTGCCAGGCCTCCATTAAGAGAAGAAATGCCCAGAAGGAGTCGACTGGTAAAAAGAAGCCTTAATGAGGACTCTACTACTCTGTCATTTCAGGATACATTTACGCTCTCTGATCGAACATGCTTTAAATTGTATTTCAGTAAAGATTTAGTGTGTACATTTGCACAAATCTGTCAATTTCCTGAGGTAAGCTTTGCTGACTGCAGATTCAAAATTGCACTCCCAGGAACGAGTCTGTTAAGGAACTGAAAGTTCACTTTGCTGCTATAGAAACGGCAAGAAAAGAAAGCTTATTTATCCTGGATGTGCCAAAACTGAACACAAACTAACCAGAGGAGGATAGTATGTAATCACAGCTAACACAACTGATTTATGTCATTTTCTCTACAAAAATATAGTCCTGCAATCTTAAAAGGCAACAAATTCCCAGTATGACCCTCCTGCCTCCGTTTGTTTTTAATCAAGCGAGGTCTAAAACATGAACAACATAAACACAAAAACAGACCCTACTCAACACATGAATACTGTTTGTAAATGTTTGCTTCCACAGAGAAGTTTGACCCTCTGTGCCAGTGAGTGTGCACAGAAACAGGAGGAAGCTATAATCGAGGGAAATACTGTTTTTCCCAAGAGGTCAAAAATATACTTGGAGAAGTTTCCTCCCCCTGTCAACGCTTTTCCATTTCAGAAACAGCAATCAAACGATTCCTTGAATTAGACCCGTAGAGAAGCACAAACGTTTAAGATGAACAGATTCAGGAGAGATGCAGGTCGAGTAGCTGTCTTCAATGTTTTGAATTTGGGCTGCAGTACCCATTTTACCCATTTTATTCAAACCACCAGAGATGAACTCAAAAATACAAAACCAACACATCTACTACTTTTCATCATGACAAAGCAAATCAGACGGGACATTTTGGAACTTGCTGAGTGGAGACAGGAAATGTTTCAGCTGGTTAGAAGACGGACAACGTGCACCGCTGTTTTCCTGAAAGTGTCCCCGATCTTCCATTCAATCTTGCCAAGTCGTGATCCCGCCACAGTCAGACATACGGTGCCTTTCAAAACCAGCGCCAAAATGCACAAATGTTCTCTTCCACACGACGAAAACACCTCCTGCCTGAAGCTTTACAGGAAGGCGAGTGTGTGTGTGCGGTACATCCTCCCATTGTCTCTGGCCTCTTAGGGGGTATCCCTCTCATACTATTGTTCCACCATCAGGTCAGCTAACAAACAAACACAACAAATACTTCAAACACTGAGCAAACAAACAGACAGAGTGCAGCTTTGAGAGTTTGTACTGAAGGAGAACTTTCCCCGGGTCAACTCGGCTACTCTCTGCTTCCTCAACAATACAAAAAATTCCCTTTAAATTTTTTTTGCAATTTTTCACCGCACTACCTGATTTTAAATGTACAGAAATGACACTTACTGCAGACCTCTAAGAATTATTAGGCTCTTCTTGTAATTTCTCCCCCAGTAGACTAAACCCAAGGAATAAACATCACCACCCCGTCCCATTGCTGGAGGTGAATTCTCCTGATTATATCCTGCTGCGTTCTCACACCAGCTCACTTGAACTTCATGTGGAAAAAAAATACCTTTTAAAAGTGTTGCATTTCTTATTTAAGAGAATTTCTTATTGAAAGAGCTAAATAAATATAGTACTTGTGAAATAGAAATGTAGATTATTCCAAAGAAATTAGTTTAAACTTTGCACTGGCTATCGATATTTGGTCTGTCCCATCCCTATACATAAAAAGACTGCGTCAATTTTTATGTTGCACAATATGTAAACAAAGATATCACCATGTCAGCTTTTTCCAACATCGTGCGGCCCTAGTGAGATCATTTCCACACATCAAAGCTCTCTACAACTGTAGGGTTTTTAAATGGGGATTTTGTATGAAGTCCTGTTTGGTTCTAAATTTAGTCGTATTTCTCAGAAAGCTGGATTGCGACAGAGTCCAAGTTTAGCTTCGTTTGTTTTACTTTTGTACAGAGAGAATGTTCTGTTCTAGGTATTCATCCAGTGTGATAGATAAAAGAGTAAACACAGCAGCACAGGAGGAGGAGGAGGAGGAGGAGGAGGAGGAGAGGAGATGAGATGTACAATGACGAAAACAATACAAAAAAACACCAACACATAATGTGTCTTCTTCTCTCCTGAAAATATTTAGATCTGGATATTCTCCTGACCTGTCTGTTCCCATATGCTCCTCACAGTTGGAGAGACTATCCCTGTCAGACGGGAGGGGGGGCGGGGGGTCTCCTGAGGTAAGATACATACAGCTCCTCCTGGAGTTTTTCTGTAAGTGTGACCGCTCTATCTGTCTACCTCTCTCTCATGCATGACGGCTAATATAATCCTGGTTTTGTACCGTTTGTATTTGACTGTTAAAATTTGCCCCCTCTGACTTCTATCACTAGATATGAATACTTAACAATGACATGTTTGTTTTAGCACTTCTGTAACAGAAGCTGCCACCAGCATCAGTCAAGTGGCTGCTCTATTCAGTGCCTCTTACCCTCTTCCTTTTTACCTCATCAGCTGTCTTCATGCATTTTGTCTTTCGTCTCTCCCTCTCCTTTTAATGCCTTGTTGTACTAATTGCCCTTTGGGAACAAATAAAGTAGAAGTTGAGCTCCTAACACGATGTTGATCCACTGAGAGATTCAAATCATGCCTGGCGTGCATTAGTGTCCACTCCTGTAAACGTGTAACTTTCTCTGTGCGGACTCTGCTCGATAAATTCACTTCATTTTTGGTGGGAACATTTGACTCTTAGCCGTGAATACGTCGACCTACATCAATTAATTTCTACTGTTCCTTGATTTCTTTTGAAGAATCTGATTCAAAGTTTCGACACGGCCTGAAATGCACGAGTGTGTTTTGACCATCTGTGTTTGATGTGTGTACCTTAGTTTAACCATTAGCAGAACGGCCCTGAAAGCAAACAGGGGACAGTGGCTTATCAGAAGGCCGTCACACACACACACACACACACACACACACACAGGAGGGATGTGTTGAATAGAAGCTGCAGCAGACTTCACTGTGAAACTGGACTAATGTCTGTCAGTGTGTAAGAAGCTACTGCACATGAACCAATAACGACACAAAGCTGAAGAATACAAAAAGGATGCAGGACTTTCAAAATAAGACAACAGATCAAAGACACACATTTCAACCTTTATCTACCAGATTAAAAAATGCCACCACAGAGCCGATAATAAAAGAAGCTTGTGACGAGAAAATGTACGCTAACAAGACTCCCTTTGTCTGTCTTTAACACGCACAACTCCTCAGGTGTTTAAACCCCCCCACACACACTGCTATTAAAGCATTACCTGGTCTCTCCTGCCCACCACAGAAAACCACATGTTGCAGCCGCTTGTCTGCGTCTCCCAGACCAGCTCACACTGGGACGTCCAGACACGCTCACACTCTCTCACGGGGAGGGCACACGCCTCCTCTTATCCCACAGAGCGCTTCAACCTGCCAACAGGCACTAACAAGTCCAAGACCGCCAAATTATCGAGGCTAGGAGTAATCCATTCAGCCGAACGTCTGTGTTTGAAATCACTATTTACTGCGGGAAATGTGGGACGAAACGTTTTCTCCTGTGTGTGGCAAAAAGGAGTGGAAATTTAGCGCATGGCATTTTAAAAAGCTTGTAAAAAAAAAAAAACCATATAAAAATAAGTACAGGAAGTTTAAAAAGCTGCATAAATTCCAGTCAGAGTGTTTAAAAAGTTGCAGTAAATTCCTGAAATGTTCCCAAGTGCAAAAGGAATTCCTCCACGAGTTCCTAATTGCAGCGTGTTTGTTAAGAAACAGAGTCCAGGCGGAGATCCAGAGGTGAAGTGTCGGCTGGGACGCCGGCTGGTCAGACTGAGGTGGAGCGCCGCTGCTGCAGCTCCACCAGACAAATACCACACACACACACACACACACTCTCTCTCAGACACACACACAGTTAGTTATATAACAGGACAAAGGCTCAGCCCAGTTTACCGGGAATCAAGCAGCTGTCTGACAGAAAAAAAAACCTCTCTACCTGTCTTTCCCATCCCACACACACACACTTCTCCTCAAACGTCCACACAGCTTTAAAAACAGAGCGAGGAGGTTTCCTTCACGTCCTTCCTCCCCACACACACACACACACACACACACACATGCACACAGGAAAGCGCTTTGCCTTCAGCAGGAAACACACTCTGCTCTAAAGAAAGACAGAAAGACTTCTTATGTTTCTTTTAGAGTTTTTTGCCTCGTGCACTTTATTTCTCCTTCAAATCAGATGGACACTCGGATGGACAGAGCTCTGCTGAGGCCTCGAGGTCGGACTTAAACCTGCTCGTCTTACTGTACATACCTGCTGCAGTTCTTTCCTGCAGTATTGTTTTAATGGCTGTAACGTTTTGTTTCATGTTCAGTCTTATTAACTCATTCATTCTGCCATCACCATGTGGTTAATATTAATGCTTTAACATGAGCCAAGTTAAAATCTATTGATATGGATATCCGTTTGGTCACCATGGCAACAAAAATAGAAGACCAGTGCACCCAACACTGGTGAATTTCTTGTTTTTAATTACCAAAACATTGCAGACAATCTCCTGCACACTGTCTAAAACTCCTCTGCTCTCCGTCTGTTCTCAGCTGGAATGACTAAAGGATTTAAAGAAACATCATGATTTGCCGACCTGTGTCTCTCAACAGACAGACCACACTGCTGTCTCTCTCTTGTCTAGTTTTACTAACAGTAGCTTTGGGTTAAAATACGACTAAAGATTCAATATTCTTCGATACTATCGATCATCGAAGAAATGGAGGTCGTCTAGTTTTGAAACATGTGACATTGAAAAGTTTCAGACATTTTTGAGAAATTTCAATTGCTCAAGTCTGAGGCCAACTAATAAAATCTAAATGTTTCTTCCTTAGTTTTATGCTACACTCTTACACAAAGTTTATTTAAACTTGGACCTGCAATTTTTTTCAAAAATCCTGCAGAAAAAAACAACAAACATCCTGAAATATTTGACAGCAGAAAAATAAAAAGGAGCAGCAAAGCACGACAACAGGATGCAAAACAAACACGAGTTCTTCTCACTTTCATCGATGCTTCCTTGAAACAAAGCGACCAACGCTGATTAAGATGAGATAAGCGGTGTGATGAGACAATCCGCTCATGAGACGATACACGATATTGAGACGAGATTTAACATTATTTTTAGGAAACTTGAACAACAAAATATATGACTAAAGATAGTCTTCTGAGGTTAAAGGTCACAAAATGTAATGTAATGTGTCTGTAATGGTGCTCATAAATTACATTAAAAATAAGATTAAAACAGCAGAGCATCTATTATAAGTGCACATAGCACCTAGATCTGTGTAGTCCTTGATAACGATGGAAGATTTCCACATTAATGAAGAGGATCAGACGAGTTTAACAAGCGGAGATTCACGAATATTTACATAAAAGAAACTCATCTGAGGCCAAACAAGTTGACAGAGAGGCCTTGACACAGGGTTGCGTAACTGTCTGGCTGCGAAGTGCCCGGTTTCCCCCCACAGGAAATTTGTTAGTCAAAATGAACGTCCAACTGTGCCGCATTTAAATTCTTTGCCATTTGAAATTATAATCAAAGCAATATGGGACACGGCGGTGGCTCTGAAGTGCACACCATGTTTTTGAGTCCAGACAGAAAGTTAAAAAAAAAGAAGCGCATGAAACAAGCTCCGAAACAGGAAGTGTCCATCAACAAGAAGAAGAAGAAGAAGACTAACCGATCAATGGTAGTGATGATTTAATTCATCGTTCCTGATGCTGTCACAGGGTTCAGTGCTCAGGATGAGTCAGCTCACTGTCAGGTTTTGTATTAAATTAGACGGCGATGATGGAGATGTTTGTTTAACCTCTGCAGATCGGATCGTTTGACAGCTGGATTTATTCCCTCACATCACACACACACCGTTTATGGAAGATTCTGCGTGTTTGACGTCTGTTTTTGTAGATGTCTTTTTGTCACATGGCCGTACAGAAGATTAAAAAGAGATAAATTGGGGGCGACAGCGTGTAGGGACTTGGGTTTGGGAACTGGAGGGTTGCCGGTTCAAGTCCCGATGCGGTCTTAAATATGGAAGCTAGTCTGTTAGCTGGAGATAGCCAGGGCACTTCCCTGTGCAGCAGCCCCACTCTGACATCTCTCCATTAATGCATGTTCACAGGTCCTGTTTGTGCATGTGTGTGGATTTCGGGGTATTTTGCATCCAGCAGGTGCCGCCATCGTGCAACAGTGCTACACACACAGTCATTTTTTTTTATTTTAGTTGAATTGAGTTATCATCAAATGGTTGTGACTCTTGATTTGCACCTTCTTAACTAAAGAGGGAAACTCTTGAACCGACCTCGATTTCATTCATACTGATCTTATTCTTTAAAATGAAATCATGTGTGTCATGCATATCTTTGAGTTTGGGGGATTCAGGTAATGGTGTCCAATGAGACGCGATAAATCACATTTTGAAAGGTAAAAAAAAAGTCTGCCATGTTTGTGAGGTTTGCAACAAGGATGAAAAAATGCTTGAATCTTTTGGTGTTAAATCTTAGCTACCCTTTTGTTTGAAGACTACATCGTCTGTTATACTCAAACACGGTGGTCAGGTGTTTTATTTTGAAAGGTTTTTGTCCAGACATTGGAGGTGTGTGATTAAATAAACAACCAGAACAGACAGTGGTTCTGTGGTGCCACCCAAGAAAGCCCACTCACCCCCACCCACTCTCCCCTCTGACAGCAAACTCAACAGACCACCTTCACGTCCAGGAGTCGTCCGCAGAGAAATGACTCTGTTTAGTCTCTGCTCTGCAGGCAGACTCAACAATAAAAAGCAGTCACACACACACACACACACACACTAATCCAACAAACTCTTTCTTCAACAGCCAAGATTTAAAAAAAAAAAAAAAAAAAATCCAACTTATTTTTGGATTTCCTGTCAGAGTCAAGCCGATCTGTCACACTTCTACTTTTGAAAACGTGAAAACTATGACTCCTGCCATGAAAGATTAGTTTTCTTTTTTTGAACTCAGATCTGCTTTGGTTTGGATTTTAACCCTTTTAACACTCGCGCACACACACACACAGTCTCCTCCAGGTGGGGTTTTCTTACCTTGGCAGCCACGATGCTGAGGCCCATGCCATTGTGCTTCTTCAGGGTTACCGTGACAACCTCCGGCTCCTTCCTCATTTGCTGAAAGAGAGAGATGGACAGGAAGGACAAACTGTGAGTGAGGGTGAAACCTCTTACAGGGAAACGTTAGCGAGCGTCCTCTCGTGTGTGTGTTCCCTCGGCGGGACTCTGAACGCAGACTGCGGAGCACGACGAGGGAGGGATGAGAAAAAAGGGAGGGAAGGAATGAAGGAGGCATAAAAGGGGAAAGGGGAAGACCACAGAGGAACCTGTGGCTGCTGGAAACGAGTCAAGAATGAAAAACCACATCATGGTTTTACACACACATATACACACACATATATACACAGCAGGGCTGGGTGACGGGGTGTGGAGAAAGAAAGAGAAACAAAGACAGAGAGACAGAGCGGCAGAGGTTTCCCACATCATGATAAAAAAATACTCTGACAAAGAATAATCCAAAATAAATAAACCCGTGTCTGACTCGTACTTAAGTATGCATTTAAACTGAGTGCGTGTTGTTCTGTGTGACTGGACATCACACTGACGTTAATACAGAGTGAGAACACCCAGAACCAAACGACCCCACAAATACTACAACACACCTAATACTAAGAAACAGTCTAGTCAGTGTGAGGGTATTTATGTAGACAACGATGCATGATGGGAAATTATCTCAAGAGGAATCGAGTTGTAGTCGTGCAGTTAGTGACCCTGCAAGATCCCCAGTCGGTGTAAAATCTTTCTGCGAGCCGCTGACAGGTTGTCATTTAAAAGGTTTATTTAGGCTTTTTAATGCCTTTGTTTAGGGTTAGGACTGTGGATAGAGGGGGAGAGCGAGAGAGTGGGGAAAGGACCCCGACTACAGCCTCAGTACATGAGGCGCACGCACCGACCACCAGGTCACCGCCCTCTGGTTCCCGACCCACCAGTTAAGAACCACTGTTCTAGTGTATGGAAGGCATAAGTATTCCTACATCTGCGTGGAGTTTTACTAACCAAATGTTGGACTTTTGCGTTCCTTCCTCCTCCAAAAACCAGAGGAAAATGATCTTGTTGGTATGCAATTCTCAAACACCGCACTAAGTGAGCAATTTACCTCCAAGAGTCTTCGAAACACTTAAGTCCAAAAACACTGATCTCCGATTTTTTTGGTTCCTGCTGTCCGAACTGACCCTTGGGAGATCCCTTATAAAGCCAAGTTTACAGTAAGTGAAGCGAGGCTGAATTTAAGCTCCTTTTTTTTGTGCAAATATGTCTAACATAGTCAAACTAAAGATGGTGTTATTCTGAATACTGTAACACTGAATATCAAAGGACAGAGAGGGCGACGCAGGCCATAAAAGACTGAACTTCAGGAGGTATTTTTGCCCTGAACAAATCCCTCTCAGGGTTGATATCTTCAAAGGATTGAACGGACAACAGAGGCAGTAACACCAAACAATGACTCCAGCAAGGTAAATAAGGGCAAGCCAGAGCTGCTGGAGCACAGACTTAAAAAAAAATAAAGAAAAAAAGATGTGAACTAACCCAGCAAGTTTCTGTTAAAGCTCTCTACAGGAAAACTTATGTAAGGCTTTAATTGGTTTTATTGGTTAGTGTGAGGCTGTTCTTCTCTGGGTGGGCGACCCAGGTTTGAATTCAACCTGTGGCTTCTTTCCAGCATGTCGTACTTCTCTCTCTCTTCTAACTCTATCATCTGTCCTCTCTCTCTCCAATAAAAGCACAAAAATAAACCTTAAAAGAAAAAAATAAATCTAAATAAAGAAGCCGATTATTTAAGAAAATATGGACGCCTTCTATCAATGATGTGAAGGATTGAGATTTAAAGGACAATCAAGTAAATGGACTGGAGGTTGTGTAGCACTTTTCTAGTCTTCTGAATACTCAAAGTGCTTTTACACCGCAGGTCACACCTACACATTCACACACTGATGGTAGAGGCTGCTGTCACACCTCCACATTCACACACTGATGGTAGAGGCTGCTGTCACACCTACACATTCACACACTGATGGTAGAGGCTGCTGTCACACCTACACATTCACACACTGATGGTAGAGGCTGCTGTCACACCTACACATTCACACACTGATGGTAGAGGCTGCTGTCACACCTACACATTCACACACTGATGGTAGAGGCTGCTGTCACACCTCCACATTCACACACTGATGGTAGAGGCTGCTGTCACACCTACACATTCACACACTGATGGTAGAGGCTGCTGTCACACCTACACATTCACACACTGATGGTAGAGGCTGCTGTCACACCTCCACATTCACACACTGATGGTAGAGGCTGCTGTCACACCTACACATTCACACACTGATGGTAGAGACTGCTGTCACACCTCCACATTCACACACTGATGGTAGAGGCTGCTGTCACACCTCCACATTCACACACTGATGGTAGAGGCTGCTGTCACACCTACACATTCACACACTGATGGTAGAGGCTGCTGTCACACCTACACATTCACACACTGATGGTAGAGGCTGCTGTCACACCTCCACATTCACACACTGATGGTAGAGGCTGCTGTGTAAAGTGTCCATCAGAAGTAACTAATCCAATTCACATGCCACAGACGAAGCAGCGGGAGCAATTCGGGGTTAAGTCTCTTGCCCGAGGACACATCGGACATGTAGCTGCAGGAGCTGGGGATCAAACCCCTGACCTTCCAGTTGAGAGACGACCGACTCTACCAACTGAGCCACAGCCGCCCCAAGTGAAAAATGTCTGTGGACAATGCAGTTTGCAAGAATGCATCATTTTAAATTTAGTCTCTAAATACTTTCTATACTGCAATAATAAACTCATTTTAGTAAATCTTTATTTTTGACAGGATGAGCATTTTAGTTTCATTTTCAATATTTTTTTTGTTCTGCTCTGTTGGTCAATGCAGAGAATGTATGTCTCGTCTGGATATGAAATATGTGAGCGTTAAAAGGCTGTATTCCATGATGCTAACATTTAAAAAGAAATAAAGGGGAGGGGGGAGAGGTAAAGTCAGGGACAGACGCCATGCGCTGGTTTGATAGAAATAGCAGATGGGTGAAAACACTTTTAGAGATGCGTAAATATCAAACTGGGACATTTCACATAGAAGGAAAAAGCCACATTCAGGAGTCATTCGACCACTTGTCCTTCTGTTTTTTGAGTTAACGACTCTGCAGGGCAAAGGAGAACATTTCATCAGGACGTGTTAGTTTGTTTGTTTTGGCGACGGCTCACCAACACGAGAAACAAAGAGAGAAGTAGTGAAGACTGTGACCGGAGGGAAAGTTTGTTTTCTCTGTCAGACAGTGCAAAGAAAATCTGGAAGAACTTATTTCTTTATTATTATTATGTCTCATTGTTTTGTAATGTGTGTTTGTCGACGCCTTTACTAGTTGAGGTCACAGTCTTTAATGTCCTCCTACTCTATGTTTTGTATGCATGGTTTTGTTTAGTCTAGCATCTTCTAAATGGGTCAAAGAAAAACTGAAGGAGGTGGAATAAAAATGCAAATAACCTGAATAATTCCGACAAGCATGAACACAGTTAAATTAGATTTCTCTCGTTTCCCAACACAGACACAGACAAGCCACCTGTCCTATTTTTTTAAAGATGTCATTGAATCACATTAAAACCCTTCACTGTTTGCATGCTGAAATATGATGCAGAGCACCACCATAAGCCCCCGACCCCCCTCCAGTCTGCCCAAACACCCCCCATCCATCAAAGAGTGAGCGTGTGTTTGTGAGAGAGACGCCTGCATTATGTCGAGACTACAGTCATGAAATAGTAGAGCAGGGATAAACACACCAATTACAGAGGAAGTGGTGTGTGTGTGTGTGTGTGTGTGAGAATAGTGAAAAGAGGTCTATCATTTAGTGCTCCAGGCTCACTAACTAATTTCTGCAGAGTGATTGGTGTTGATTAAATTGTGTGTGCGTGTGTGTGGAAGCTTGTTATGAAAAGTTAATTGCCCCTTCTGAAGTCACTGTAATCACGGCCTTCCAAGTGGGAGACCACACACACACACACACACACACACACACACACACACACACACACACACACACACACACACACACACACACACACACACACACACACACACACACACACACACACACACACACACACACACACACACACACACACACACACACACACACACACACACACACACACACACACACACACACACACACACACACACACACACACACACACACACACACACACACACACACACACACACACACACACACACACACACACACACACACACACACACACACACACACACACACACACACACACACACACACACACACACACACACACAAACTTCTGGACGTGAATCAAAGCAGCTTCCAGGTTTAAACTTCTCTAAAAATAGTCTTAAGTATGTCGGTGGTGTCGTCACATTGTCTACTGCTCGGCTTCTTTTCAGGAAATTTGACCATTTTTAGTCCTAAAGGAGCCTGGGAAACCATCCGTGTTCTCATTTGGGAATGGCGTCACTACTGGAATTCATGCGCGATCCAGTTTAAACCCAGTAAATCCAGTATGATTTACACCCGAGTTACCCAGTATGATGGAGAGATGAGCTTATCCAGCAAATGAAGGGAAGCTTATGTGACGTTTTTAAACTAACAGGCTGATATGGATTTGGCTTTCAGGTCTATTTTCTATTTAAATCAAGGAGATCGTATGAAAGACGATGACATCATGACGATCGTACAGAAAACTCCAGAACAGCTACTAAATGAACTTCATGTTCAGATCGATTTTTATAATCAGGAATGAAACTTTAGAGCCTGATTGGTTTAAATCAACACGGATGAGAAATCCACAAAGTGCACAGAAACATCACAAGAACATTTCAAAGAGCGTCTGCTGAAGTGGATCCTGATGTGATGGAGAGCTCGTCTCCTCGCCAGCAACCTAATGAAGCTTAATATGTTTTCTCAGCCTGTAGATATAGGAGCGTGTGCAAATCAAACTGTTGTGATAAAAACCCTCTGGATCCAATCTAAAGGGCTCAGTTGATCCAAAGTAACCTGATCCGATTGAAGCTTACTGATGGGATCAAATCTTGAAAACAACGTTGTTCAAAAGAGATTTAAAATATAAGTAAGGATCGGGTTATTTTTGTTTAACCCAGTTTGTGTTGTTCTAAACATCAGAGTCAGACTGGATAACTTTGAGTTAACAAATCTGGATTTTTTTTTAACCCAAGCACAGGCTGAAGTACAGGAACAAAATGTTTTTAAAAAAAGTACAAAATGGTCATAAAACACACATTTTTTATAATTTAGTCCTATTAATCATATGTTGTACTTGAATTGGTGAATCACCAGAGTGACACAGAGTAGATCAAGTTCACATTAGGGGTGTGAGAGGAAGTTCTTCAATCTCATCAAATATTCCACAGATTAGATGTTAAAATCAAACGGGACATATTCAATTTAGAGCAGCTTGAGGAGCTTTCAGTTTCTGTGGATTTTGGCGCCCCCTGTGGTCAACCAGGTATGGTCATGCTTAAAATTCTGTACATGGATAAGGTTGATCAAGTCTGGTTTTCTTTAAAAAAAAAAAAAAAAACAGACTAAAGAAAGCTAGATTAACTGATTTTGAATATCCAAAAAAACCAATAACCAAATCTGGGGATTCATCTTTACCAAGTTGACGTTTTGGAACAACCCGGCGCAGACGTCTTTCAATCCATCGAAATCATTCATCAACACAGCAGATTATACTTTATTAAGAAGAGGAATGTGAAAGTTTCATAAGACTTCACCAGAGCAAAAACTTTCTGGAAGTTATGCTGCTTTGTTAAAAGCCTCTGCGCATGAGTTTGTTTCTTTACCCCCTGCTGTATGAACGTCTGAACGCTTAAGTCTCCACAGCTTCCATGAGTCAGCATTACTTAACCTGCTCTGAGTCCTCTGGGACACCCTGCTGCCCCGCAACACAGGCAAGCACCCAGAAAAACATGAACAAACAGTGTGTGTGTGTGTGTGTGTGTGTGTGTGTGTGTGTGTGTGTGTGTGTGTGTGTGTGTGTGTGTGTGTGTGTGTGTGTGTGTGTGTGTGTGTGTGTGTGTGTGTGTGTGTCAGTGTCGTACCATTTCAGAATTATCAGCAGCAGAGAAGTGGCTGTCGCAGTCGGCTCCCTCGAAGTGGACCGTCCAGGTCCCGGGAGAACGAGGGTGGGGCACTAACCTACAAAAACCTGGTGGACAAAACAAACACAAACACAAGAAAAGTTACTTTATGGTGGTAAAAAAAGTCTGTTTTTAAAAATGTCAACTTTTGAACAGATGTTTAGAGCCAATCTACCTCCATATTTTTCCTGATATAACAAATGTCATACACAAAACAGTGAAGTGACTTAAAGCGTTTTTCAGAGCACAATTCTTCAACAGCGCCGGAACTTCACAGAGATGTAAATATTGCGTCTAGAAACGTTACAGCAATCTGAGGAGGGCTTTAGTCAGCTTTGTTTTAAACTATACTCTCAAAACCTCAGAGGTGTATACCTTAATACTTTTAGTTTATATTCTTATTACAATGTCTTGTTTTATTCCTAATGCTATTATATCTATTTCTATATATTTGAAAGCTACATTTTGAGCAAGTCTAGGTCAGAATGTCCCGCCCCTCCCTTCCCCTCCTCGGGGATAATAAATAAAAAATAGGTAGAACGAAAGAGAAATAAACTGGAGCCCAAGTTACACACTATCTCTCGTCATAAAACTGTTTAAAAGATCCCTTTAGACATAAAAAAAATGATGTTTAAGAATTGACATCTAAAATGTATCTGGTATGGGGTTTTCAGTTACCTTTGGACGCATTTCAGGACATAAAAACAAACAAAATATTGTTCTATTACCATTTGAAATAAATCAGGTACGACTTCCCTGCTCGTCAAAATCTGGTGTCAAACAGTGAATCATCTTTTTCTTGAATGATATTGAGAGTTGTGATGTTTTATTCCCATTTGACAAACTCTAAGACTCCACACTTTCTTGCCCGGGTATATGAACTCGTAGATTATTAAATTAAATACATAAAAATGTAGAACAGCTCCCTGATTCTTCATTTCTTTCTATATTTTGTAAACGTCCCAGACGATGACTTTACCTCTCTGCAGCAGCGGCTCCAGGAAGTCCTGCAGGCCGTTGGGGAGGCTTCGCACCACGTCACATGAGTAACCGTCCTCAGGAAGGAGGAAGGGCAGCTGGAGGTCCGGATCCTCCTCCAGCTGAACCTCTCTGCCATCACTCCTCGCCAGCTCATCCGCCGTGTTCTCCGCCACGCCCACGACGTGGTCTATCAACTCCTGTACACACACAAGGGGACGCAGGATGATGACAGATGACCTACATCACACACACATGTTGAATTAAAGGACAGAACTTTTAGCTGTTTCCGAGTGTTTATCTTACAGGAGGGATGTACGGCTCGTCAGGAGCACAGTGGTAGTTGGTCATGAGGGCGTGGAGCTGCAGGGAGTTCAGCTTGAAGCAGGTGTTGTGGATGTTCTGCACATCCTGCATGGAGTATTTGTCCATGGTCAGCAGGGTGGTGGCCTGGAGGACACAAACAAAATAACATTTCAGATCATGTACCCAGCGCTGTGCTCGTTATGGATCTTTGAGGATAATATAACAACGATTAAGGTCTTTAACCTGCTCTTTTTGTAAAGTGTCTTGAGATCAAAATGGCGCTATAAACGTAATATTGGAGATTAATAAAAGGGTGTCCTGGTTACAGTAAACCAAACAGACTCCCGTAATAAAATCTGGAATATCAGGAGGTAATAAAAATGCCAAGGAATGTCCGAACGGTTCTTCTCTGTGATTGTGAATTGTTTGTTTTAGTGATTTTTTAATTTTCCATTTTAATATTTCTTTTTTTTGCCCCTCTGTCGTGATGCTTTTGATGTTGTGTGAAGCACTTGTTGTTGAAATTTGCTATATAAATAAACTTGCCTTGCTATACAAAAAAAAAGATTGACCGATTGATATAATTCCTCTAATTGTGAGGAATGGCCTCCTACGTGATCCCACTATTAAACACTTCTAATTCAAAAGAAGTGTTTCTGTACAGTATTTCTGATGCACACAGACGGTGTTCTTTTCATGTTTTTTTTTTTTTTTTTTTAAGGCGGGGTTGTGTTGTTTCCATGCACCGCTTCAAATTTAACAATACGATAATCAGAATTGTTACTTCAGCTGTTGGCTGATGTTTCCAGGGAGACGCCCTCATCAGTCAAATCTGATCAAACACCACACGCTCACTCGAGAACAAGCAGAATGTCTGATAGTTTGAGTGTGAAGCATTTAAGCCCCGATCGTTTCTGCGTTTTGGATGAAATCTGTATTTTTAGAAGTATGGATGTGTTTACCCGTATACTACTGCGATCAGAGCCAGTTCACTACCATCTGAATTTAGTTAACTAAAACCTCAACTGATGCAAAATTCTTGATTCTCAATTATCTCAATTAATGCTTGAATATTTGAATTTGAATTTGAATAACTGCAACTCTGAGGGACAAAGACCGACAAAAAGCTGGAGATAAAATGTTCTTAAACAGTTAATACAAGAAGGAAACACTTAGATTATTCCCAGTGGACGCTGGGTTAGAGTTACAGGGTTAAATACAAAAGCTTTAAACAAATGCAAACACTGATGAACAGCCTCCTCTCACCTGCACGATTCGGCTGAGGTGGCAGTCTGCGGCGAGCTCCAGCCCCTGTTTCTCGGCCCAGGCCTCGATGTGGCTGAGCTGCTGACGGAGGATGGCCCCCCAGTAATGACAGCACAGCCCCGACTCGGTGTCGGTCACCAGCTTGTTGAAGAGCCACATGTTGATGAAGTGGAAGAGCTGCGAGAAGAGCTGGATGGTCAGAGCGGCGTTGACTCGACACCGCCGCAGTAACGACATCGCTCCTGTCAGAGTGTGCAGGACGTCCTCTGGAAGAAGGGAAGAGAAACATTAAAGTCTTCTCACAGCTTCTTCATGTAAAGACACTCGTATGACAAAATCATCATATTCATTCAGTCGTAGGATGGCCTTACCGATCTTGGGTCTTTGTGGGTTATGTTCTTCGGGGTCGTCCAGAAAAGCCGGCATGTAGTTGTTGAGATCCGCCTGCAGACAGTGGACCAGGTACCTGCACAAAACACAACACAGCTTGTTAAAGAAAACAGACTTCACCTTCAAGTACCAGAGAATATCTGATCAGATTTCTGTCTTTCATGGAAGTTAAAAATAATCTCCATGCATAACTTTCTTCAGAAAGTCGGGGAGGCTCACGTACATCCAGGAATCCTTTGAGTCTAACGATCAAAAATACCTTCAAACCGATCGTGTTCCCGCTACTTCTTTTATTATTCAAGGACAAAACAAAATGCTTGGGAGTTTTCTTTTCAGAATGTGCTCGAGATATTTTCAGGAACATAACTACCGTACATTTTTGAATATTGAGAATATTTTGACAATTTTCCTGTGAGTGTGTCAGACTAATTATGTGTTTAATATGCAAAATAACATCATATTCCTTGCCTATTATGATCCTACTGTGCATATTTTTTTCTTAAGCTGGGCGTACACTGTGCGATTTCATGCCAATTTAGACCTGATTTTTGACTTGCACGACTCATGCACCGTTAGTCGTGCAGTGCACACTGAGACACGTCAGCTGATCGAGGCCCGATCTGCTGCTCCCAGCCGGCCGGATGATTTTCTGTCTGATATTTTGGTTGCACACTCTGGCAAAGTGAGAGCAGAGCAACAACGGGTTTTCCCGACTTGAAGATTTTTTTTTTTTCTGCACAGCTTCTGAAATCACCATGGAAACAGCAGACATGCCCGTTTAAAATGTCTTGAGTGTTGCCAGGAAAAATCATCGGACCTCCAGCTGACAGAGAATTTTGGTTATTTTTTAGCTCCTTGTATAATCAGTAATACTGAGTTTGTGTGTGTGAGAGAGAGAGAGAGAGCGTTTTTGCAAGCATGTGTATTTGAGCAACTGAAACACAGGTCTGACTTCAACCTCTGTGTGTGGGAGTTTTACTTTTTACGATTGTGCTACGTCCTGATTTAACTCGAACAGTGTGAGCTCTCAGGTCGCACAGAAGTCATGAGCTTAGGTCTTGGGTCGGATGCAGTCATACACTGTGTTTCACCTATTTTCTATTTGAACTATTATCATCCATAAAGGCACCTCGTATTACCCTCCTTGTTTAGAATAAATCATCTATTATATTCAAAAATTCAAAACAAAACCATCTCAGTGTCATCTGACACAAACACACACACAGACTGACTTGAAAGCCATCTGAACCAGATGGGCGAGGATGTCCTGGGCGTCCAGCGTGATGCGGTTCAGGTCCCGGTCCTGCTTGATGAAGTTGAGCAGCTCGGAGGCGTTGGCCATCCAGAAGGCCAGCGCTCCCGCGATGTTTTTCTGCTTCTGTAACGTACAAACGCACATTCACAGAGAAAGAAAGAGGAGAGATAAAAAAAAAGAGGAGGTTGTTAGAGCAGCAGGATGTCGGGACAGATGGGGTTAAGAGAAGGTAAGAGAGGGTTTTTTTTTTCTGTTTGAGTGGCAGCCAGAAGGAGTAGTTGTTACTTCAGGGATAGAATCATGCCCCGCCCACTCCTCCCTCTAAGCCAACCCAGTGCTGAGAGGAAGAGTGGTCATCACTGTCGATACAAAATGAGGAAGATTTTTCTTTTAACTGTACAACAGACATTAATGACCACTCCTGTTCCCCCCCCAGGACACAACTCCATTCACAGGTCACCAGACACCGACCTCCTCCACTGACTGGTTCTATGTGCTTGTTGTTTGTTTTTTTTCACGTTTAGACTGTAGACTTCCACACTAGATCACATGTTCACGCCACATGAATCTACATAAATAAGCTTGTCGTTCAGCTCTCTGGGTGATCTGAGCGGATCTTGTGGTCTTGTTTCTCTTTTGCTGCATATCGGAGCATAAATGTACTTTGAGCCTGACGCAGAGGAAAGTGAGCTGGAAGAGTGAAAACGCAGGATAATTACATATCGGGTTAATTGAGGACATGATTACCTAATTGCCTGAGAGGATAATACCAGGCTCTATATTAAGCAAAGTGTCTGCTCTGTGTGTCAGTCTACAGTCTAAAGTACCACTTCCTGGTCTTTAGATCAAGAGGGAGGACAGAGCTCGGTGTCTGAGGAGCTGATTGGTTAATAACCCTGCCACTTAAAGAGGGAGGAATGTGCGATGCTCTTCCCACCCACCTCGCACTCATCTATCCCAGCCTTGAAAAATACTTAATAATCAAACAAAACAAAATGTTTGAACCCTTCATTCAGAACAGCCAGAGAATGAGAGATGGAGCTGAGTGCATCAAAAAGGAAAAAAAAACGAGACAATCAGACAATTTGGGGGACATTAAAAAAAACACAGACGCATGGTTGAACATATTAAACAGACAAATGAAGCGGAGGAGGTGGAGGAGGTCAGAGGACGCGACTTGTCACTCATCCACACTGTTGAGTAGGAGAAGCAGACGTGATGTCACACAAACTGGATGCCAGAATTACAGATGGAGCAATGACAGAAAGGGTGGTTGCTTTGCTCTGTTTTTTTTTTTGGTTTTTTAGTACCAGGAAGGTCTGAGGAGGAAGCTGAATGGAATTAGTCGGGCTGATGTTGCTGTTGTTGCTTAGTGTTTCCAGCTGTGGGAGGACGCATTGTTATGGCTTTATTTGACACTTCTGTTAGAATGGAGGAAAAGAAGCAGCAGCAACAATGAAGGGCTGGTCAAAAAAAAAAAAGCAGACAGAGAGCGGAGAGGACAGAAAGTCAGAAAGTAGAAGAAAGAGGAGAAGCAGCGATTCAAAGAGCCAAGAGGTCGATGTGGTGGGGCAACATGACGATTACATTTGGTTAGCGTTGTTAATCATTTGGCCTCGAAAGTGGCACGAGTGATAAAACGTTAAACTACAATAACCGACTGCTGCGATCAAAAGTCTGGATGCTGCTTGAACAAACTTGTTTTTTAACAAACAGACCTATATATTTTCACCTGTGCATTGCCTTGTATCACAAACCTGATGAAACCATGCGGGTGAAACGCCTTTTTGTTCGAGTGTGTTATTAAATAAAAAGAAGAAGTCATTCGGCCCTCTTGTGTGCAGTGACTCTCCTCAGTTGATGCCTATTAGGGCTGTCAAACATTTAAGATTAATGGCAGAATTTCAAGAGTAATCGTGATAAATTGTATATGAATCGCATATTTTAAATTCCATTATTTTGCATTTCAAAACAGTTTTTCTTATGCTTTTATTTTGTAATGTGTAGTGTCTTAAGTTAAGTTTGCTTCACTTCCTGTTTGGATAGGAACCTGCTTTTATTTTTAAATAAAATATTTTTTCTACCATTTATGGAAATGTCCCGTGTAGCAATTCAAATACAATTTCAGAGTGCTGAAATTATTATTATTATTATTTTTTATTGTTTTTTGAGTTAATTATGAAGCCTCAAAACATGTTAAAATAAAGACAAATTTAGCAGCCAGCATTATGTAATCACAATAAAGTTTGTAAGTCAAACATATTATTATTAGTGCTATTTTTTTTTTTTTTATTGCCTCTGTAGTGAAAATAAAAGTATGCACAACATTTGTTCAGTTTATTCATCTTTAAAGGTGGAACATTGAGTCCCAACATCCAGAATAAAAGTTATTGATAAGTTAATTTATTCATGTCGCCCACACCAGAAGAGAGAGAAAGTGAGAAGTCAAGAGTGAGTGAGGAAGACGAGTCTGTAGCAGCCGTATCATGGTGTGCTCATGTGCTATCCTACCTGATCCCCTTCAGGAATCTCCTGGATGGAAGGAGGGGGGAGGAGGAAGAGGAGGAGGAGGAGGAGGAAGAGGAGGAGGACACGTTCACAGGACAGAGAGAAAACACGTCAACAGCTACAGTATGGACACAGCCATGTAACACACACACATATATATGTACAGTTTGACACAGACATGGTTCATGGTTTACAACGTAAAGCCAATCTGTTCGAGAAAAGAACAACATGTGGTCAAGAAAACATTACAGGAGGTGCCAGAAATATCTAATCTTAAAGTATTTTTTATTACCATGAAGATAATTAATGAAAAGGGATTCAGTTTAGGATGAGTCTAGGTTTATTCTGTTAGATAAATGTCATATAAGAGCATTCAAATATGAGCAGGGTTTCTTTTAACAAAGCCTCCAAAAAGGTCAGTTCATCGTTGAATGAACGGAGACTAAAGCTCCTTCGCATTTTAACAGAAAAAAACTTTTATTTAACTTTAAAATTCCTGCAAAATGTGAGAGTAAAAATCAGGCTCTGCATGTCGGTAAGCAATCCTGGTAACACTTTAAATAAAGGTCACAATATTCCCCATCAAATAGTTGCTTATGAGCATGCTAATTATTAGAATACTGGCTATGAATACACAGATGTTAAGCTTTTTAAACAGACTAAGGTCAAAGGTCAATGATAGCTCTGGTCCAGACAACATTAGTGGCAGGGTGCTCAATGCTTGTGCTTTGCTGTGACTGTAAGTGGGAAGTTATTTTTACACTTTCCTCTTCAAGTGGGGAACACTATTCAAGGGGAACATTATTAAAGTCGTGCAGGTTAGGGTGAGTCCTTCTGCAGCCTCTCAAGCAGCACGATTCAGATCGACATTTCTGAGTTCTCCAAACATCTCAAACATGCTCCAGAAACTCAGTTCTGCTGGATTAGTTTAGTGACTTGTTAGGTTGATTGAAAAATGCACAGAGGCGTCACAAACATAAAAAATCTGGCATAAGTTTACGAAGCATGAAAGTAAAATGTTCCTAAAGTCCTTAGAAGCTGAAGATGTTTCCAAGAAACTCAATAGAAATGAAATCTTACAGCACAGCGCCTAAAATAGATTCAGCTTTACAATCTGTGCGTTGTGTTTTCTGTCTGATTCAGACCAGAGCAAACGATCTAAAGGTGTGAAAATGCCTCTAGTCTTCTTTGGCTATTTGTATTGATCACATGCATTAGATTTGGTCTCAGTTCTTGGCACATCTGTTTATGGAAATACTAGTTTAGTTTTTTCATGAGTTTTTTCTCAGAGGTGTAGGTATACATACATTCTTTGAATTTAACTGGTGTTGTTCCCAGCTATCATATCAACACATTTTCAGCTCTTACTGCGAGTGATCACAGCGCCATGCCAGCTGACATTTAGTAAACACTATGTTGTGTCGTAGCAGGCTTCACACGCCGCGAGCATTTACCGCTGACATGTGGAACAAACATGAGACAGACGCACACACGGCTACAGCAGAGAGAAAGCTGCAACATACAAACACTTAAACACATCTTACAAAAACTACGAGTGAAGTAGTTTGTAAGAATGAAGAACACGTGGGGGGGTGGGGGGGAGTTAAGCACACAATTCAAAAACGTCCACACAAGCGAGTGCCGCTGCAGAACACACTGAGACGATGAAGATAATCAGTCCAACGCACAAAAAAAGAGGTGTAAAGTAGTTTTACTGACCTGGATGACTCCTTCCATCATGCTCACCATCTTGTTGACGATGGCGATGACTTTGTGCGTCCTCTCAGACGGCGACATGTCAGGCCGGTACGTGGGCGACATGACGTATCGACAGGCCATGTACAGGACGTAGGTGGGGGACAGTTTGAAGTGGACCGTGGAGCTGTTGGTGTAGTTGATGATGGCTGACAGGAAGGTGTCTTCAGCTGCACGGACACACAGTCAGATCATTAGGAACACGCCTCAGATTCATCAGACCCTCAGGTAGGGGTCCTTAAGGTCGTTCAAAAGTCGAGACTCAAATCTAAAGGAGATCTGGTATTTGCTGTCAGGGGCCCTCGACTTTGTCAGGACCTGCCTGAGGAGATCAGACGTTCAGAATCAGTAACCTCCTTTAAATGACTTCTTAAAACTCACTCTGTTCGCCTCCTCTTTCTTTTATAAATCGTGTACACACACATGAATGTATTTCCTGTATAGTATCGAGGAGAGTAGTCCTGATTAGCTGCCTTTTTGTTTTTTTGTTTGTGTTGCTGGTGTTTTGTTTTTTTACACTGGTGTTGGTAATTTTCTATCATTTACCGTAGATATCATCCCAAATGAAGCCAAACCTTTTGTAACCTATTGTGTATCTTAAAACAACAGTAAAAAAAAAAAAAAACGAAACGTTGTTTAATCTTTGGTACTGTTCGCATTAAACAACATCAAAAATTACCTTTACAACAGCGTCCTAAGCCTCTAACTAGACTCTTCTAGCTGTCGATGTTGTGCTTTGCCTCTGGTCACTTCCTGTCAGCACCTGTGTGTCTGATCAGACTTAAAGCTGTTAATTTGCTCTTAACTGACATTATTTCCTCCTCTTAAGATCCTTGCTTGTGTCGTTCTTACTCTCTGATGTACGTCGCTTTGGACAAAATTGTCTGCTAAGTGAATTTTAGAATCAATTGTATAAACCACTTTACGGCTTGCTGTTGTCTTTAATTTCATCAAACTCAGCGTTACGTTCAGACTTTGTCTAACTTCAATCTCAAATCAGACCTATAAGACATACTGAAGTGTATTTTAGAGGTGATTGGATTTAGGGTTAGCTGATGTTCAGCAGTTGTCACTAAATTTGTACTTTGGTGTCGTGGCTTTCTAAAAGCTGAAGAGTGACAAATGGAAATAAACGATCTTGTCCTCTAAACGACCCTGCTTGTCACATCATGGTTCAGAACTCCTCCGTCGATAGAAGACAAGCTCAGTGACAGCGGTTTCAGATTTTTTTTATTTTTTTTTCCCAGCCGCTGTGATGCCCATCTGTCAATGTGGATTTGACATTGTGGGTGGTCTGGAGCGAAGAATACTGACTGGCATCACACTTCAAACTAACTCCTCATGTGACTTAAAGACAGATTCATGAGGTATTTTGTTGTTTTGCTTTCCTTCTCTTCATTCAATCATGTCCAGATCACACACAGTGATCTCTGCCTTTAAAACATGTCAACACACTTAACCAACAAAATAAACCTTGTGACATTTAAAACCTCTTTACTTCACGGCTGATGGTCGTGGTGTTTTAAAAAATCTTAAATAAACAAATCTTAATACTTGACTTTGTTGTCATAGCGATGAGCTGGTTGACATTGACAGTAAGTGATCTCTCTGCGCGGCATCGAGCAGTTTGTTTAAGTCACTTTGGTGGTTAGTTGGTCTCAGATCTTGGCACTACATGCATCATGTGGGATAAACCAGTAAAACCACTCTGAGCCGCTCTGTGGTGTCATTCTCCTCCACTTTGAGCTTTTGTTGGTGAAGCATCTGATGTCAAAGCGGCTGCAGCTGCACTAAAACAACTCTCCTCGGGAAAAACCTGAACACCAGATCAGGAGCAAGTTTCCACTTTTTTTTTTTTTTTAAAGTGTACGTGCGTCATTGTCCCAACACAACACATGGTTTCTCCCAGTGCATTGTGGGTATGTGATTCAAAACCTCTCTCTGACTGATGACCAATAAAAGTCCTCGACTCCTCTGGGTGGAAAAAAAAAAACCAGATGATCTCACATTAAGGCAAATATACAGTGAGTGCAAACAGTCACACTAAGGCCCAGAGCGCAATCGAAGTCAATAAACAGGCACGGTTTAAAGACAGAGCAAACAGCTAGCAGAGCTCAGAGAGTGTGGGAAACATCAGGTGGGACTTTAAATACTCTCTGGAACTAATTTAAAGACAATTGTATCAACCTAAACCAACCCGAGTTTCATCCTTTTAGCCAGACAGAGGGAAGAGATGAGATTTTCTTTCTCTGTCTTTCTTGATCATTACAGTATCAACAAAAGAGTCGAAACATAGAGTACAAACAGACGGGTTAACGACCAGATGTGAGTCGATTGTAATCAACTCAGAATATTTTAGAATAAGGGATTAGACTGGGGATGTTTTGTGACGGGCATTGGAGCAACTCCCAGAGTGAGAATCAAAATTCACTTCATGTATTTTGTGAGACGAAGCTTTCTGTTCGGCTGTGTGTTCTGGTTTTGGTTGTGAAGTTATTCCTTTTTTTAATCTAACATGTTTAGATAAGGCTGTGCAGTGTAAATTATGTAAATACTTTAATTGACATCTTAATTGACCCATCTGTCACATAACTGCATTTTACTTATCATCATGTTACTTCAGCATCTTTTGCACTATTCACCACTGCACTGTTTCATATTTAGTCTTTTCTTATCATGTTTATTGTTGATATTTAATGTTGTACCTGTACATAAGAGAGCACAGTTCATCGAAGTTAAATTCCTTGTGTGTGTAAGCATACCTGGCCAATAAATCTGATTCTGATTTATACTGTATTCTCAGCGTTTTCCGACCACAAGTCGACTAGTCTGGACTTAAATCAACATCTAGAGGAACATCTTCATTCTTATGTTAGAAAATTAAACTTGTTATACTTTCGTATCTTATTTTGATGTATGTCCCGGTATTTCTAATGTTTCTGCTTTTGAATTTTTTATATATTTAATCATTTTGTACTTTACAGTTTTGCCAAAATCGTCCAATTCAGCCCAGATATTTCTAAAGCTGCCCAGTACAGAACTATACGTCTGTATTGTATGTTCAATGAGATAGGAGGTTAGATTGATTTTAACATGTCATGCATTTGGCATCTATTAACTATCTATTAGCACTTATCTTACGAGTACTGTACGTTTACTACGAGATATTTATAGCTTTCCACTGAAGCGGGAGCAGATAGGTCAGCGGGTTCGTTTGTGTGCAATGTAAAGACAACGAGGAGGGTTCAATAGTTTCCAGCTATTGACTGATGCAGCAACGCAGAGAGGGGAATGTAGAGAGGACACGAATGCTTACAGTTGTCTCTGAACTCGATGCCGGCCGGTAGAGTCAGCTCGGATCTGTCTGCGGAAACGTCCTGAGACCTGTTGAGACAAAGCGACACCATGAGATGGGACGATGGCTCCAAAAAAAAAACACACAAAAAAAAAAAAAAACAGGGAGAAGGACAAGCCAGAGGACGGAGATTAAAAATGGAGGATGTAAAAGGAGAAGCGTCTGACCTGCTGTCCTGCTGCTCTCCTCTGATCATGGGTTTGACCATGCCTCTCTCCATCTCCAGCTTCCCCGAGCTCTGCACACAACAAACACACACAATGTCAAACAGCTTCCAATAAATCTGATTTCACTCTGACTAAATTAAGTAAAGTCTATTTTATAGTTTGAGAATGTGCAGACGGAGATAAGAGCTCCTGTTTAATGAGGATTCAGTCACATACGATGCACACAGTTACAAACTTTAACACTAAAACTGTTATCCTTCTATCTCATTTACAGTCTCATGTGGTCTCATGTGGTCTCATGTGGTTCTGTTTGGGAGCACGGATGTTGAGTCTCGTGTTAAGGTTCACTGTCAGGACTCTAAGAACTAACAAGCAGCTTACACAACATGCAACTAGTCCTTGATGTATTGTAGAACCAGACAAATTAAAAAACAAATATCAGCGTTCTTCTACAAAATCAACATTTACAGAAATATATAACAAAAATACATCAGCTTGATACATATTGCAAACATAAATTGAAGCCCTGCTTATTAATTTTCATCTTTTTTTTCTCCTGTGTCATTGAAATATTGTGTTTATCATACATATACAGTTAGCTGCAACAAGTCAATTCATTGATTAGTCAAAGATCAAAAGCATAATTTGCAGCGATCCAATTATCACGAGATGCCCGAACGAGCTCCGAGTTAGCGTTTCGTGCACATCCTGTTCCCTCCACCATAATTAAACTGTTTCATAAACCGTCTTTTAGTCAATGCATGACATGACGTCTAGCTTCAGAGATTTTAAAACAGAATAAATCAGAAGAACATTTCAAGATTAAACATGTGCTACAAAAAGCAGATTGCAACAGGTGGCTGAACTGCAGAGGTTGACGTCGACATAAAACGTCATCGCGTCGACAAGTAGGACCCTGAAGCGGTCGTGACCATGAAGTCATGCGACGGTTGTAGTTCGTAGTGTAGGTGTGGTTTATAGCATCACTTAAAGCTTCAAAAATCATGAAGATGCAAAGTCCTAACGTATGATTATGACTGATACAGAATTCTAATCCACCATCTTCTTCCATATTTTATTTGATGCATCACTTCTTATTTATAGGTCGGGACTTTTGATGCTCCATGTTCCTTTACAAGATCTGCAGCATATATCAGAGCAGACATCACATTCAATTTGATAAGACAAAAAAAACATACTCTGACTAATTTGGATCAACGACAGATGAATTTGCAAAAAAATGAAACTGCCTAATGCAAGTGCAGAGGTTTTTTTCCCCTCATCTTAAGTGTACAGTCTCCCAGTATTCAACAGGATGCAACATCTACAACAAACATTCAAATGCTCTGCGTGTGAGTGTGAGTGTGAGTGTGTGTGTGTTTGTTACCTTGCTGGTAGGCAGGGCAGCTCCACTGTGGACGTCTCCGTGAAGGTCGAAGGTGGTTTCTGGTACGCTGCTGCAGCAGAGACACAGACAGGCAGCAGTTTAGACGAGAACTGTGCTTCCCCACAGCTGACTTTTCATTACTGACATCGACAAGAGCTCAGACCTAATCCAGACACACACTCACACTCACACACACACACACACACACACACACACACACACACACACACACTTATCTAACTCACAGTCGGAGAGCAGAGAGTTGGATCAGAGATGCAGTAAATGAATGACTCACTAATACATGCAGACAGATAGTTTGCTTTATGCACATGCACACACACTTACATAACTCTATAATTAGGTATAAAGAGGCGATGCCAGGAGTACTGACAGAGCGCCGTGTCTGTGTGTGTGTGTGTGTGTCGCTGTGTGTGTGTGTCGCTGTGTGTGCTTGAGTGACAGTAATTGAGTGCAACAGCAGTGGAGTTTAAAAGACAGGCTTCTGCTTTTCACGCCCCACATGACGGGAGGGCATCAGTGTCAAATAAACAGCGCAACACAAACACAAACACACAAAGCTTTTCCTGTCCGGTGTCATCGATGGGAGCTCTTTGTGGAGCACACAATAACCACCAGCAGTGAAAGTAGGTTAAACCATTAACAGCATGACTCCACTTACATGGAAGCTAAATTAGATCGATTTTTCTATCTAGGAAACCATAAAGACACTTTTTTTTTTTTTTTTTTTACATTTTACGTTCCCCATCTGTCTTGTTGATCATGACAACTTTAAAATCCAAGAGAGAAGTACCATCAACAATCACTTCTGTACAAGTTCATGAAACTCAGATGTTGAGCTTTTCATTGCATCTGGGAAACAGTCTGATATCCGACACTAGTACAGCATTCAACACAACTACCACAGAGCCAAACCAATATATGAATCCACTGATAGGATGCCATATCATGGGATAATCACAGAAATATCTGTATCAGCGACAGCAGCGTACATTGATTTCTATATATGCTCTGCTCTAAACGATTCCTATCTCTCTTCAGCTGTCAAAAAATAACCTTAAAAAAAAAAGTCATATAAAATGTGCACCCACACGATTACTTTGAATACTTTTAAATGTTTTGACGGCATTTCATTCAAAATATCCAAAATATGGTGGGGGATTATGTTTATTCCAGACCTCTGCTGTCTTTCATGACCTTTTTCTCGGTTGACTACATGCTGAGAGGCAAGAGATTAAAGTTCACAACACTCTAACGGTACAAGATGATCTGAGCGGCAGCCAAACGCTCGGGCCAAACATCTTAAAAATCAGCGGGGATGCCAAACCGTGGCTCTAATCATTTTCAAACAACACGAAGTGTCTCCAGCTCGGATGAACGAGGTTTCCTTCTGAGTTTGAGCAGCATGTTGGAGAGCAGCCCAGAAAAACCACATCCACAGCGTCAGACTTTGATTCCACATTGAGGTGACACTGAGCTGCACAAAGTGACAGCAACACGACAGACATGACTCTGAATCTTTGGAGATAAATTAACCATTCTGTTACAAGCTCAACTCGAAAACTCCTCAAAGACATTCTGTGCTAACTCAAAAAGAAAACAAAAAACATCAGCACCCAGAGTGAAGTTTTAGAGTTTAATAATAAAGATAAACACCAGCTGAATGACATCGACGGGTTTCAGGCCTATAGGCTGTCATCAGCGTTTCAAAGAGTGATGAAGAGTGTGAGCCCGTTATCCACAATCATCACCAGGTGCCAAACATGTTCATAAATAATCTCTTTAAAATAGCTACAAATACAATCCAAATCAAAATAAAATATAGAAAATTCTCAGACACCCAATAACAAACCCATGTACAAGAGCTACGTTTGAATCGCTTGGGAAAATCCCCAACATGAGAAATGTATCAGGAATAATTGGAATATAACTTCATTTCGAGCGGTGACATTTTTAACTCTAAACGTACAATTCTTCCAACTTGAGTAAGAAAAAAAAGGACGGCAGTAAGACGCATGCTCTTCTTTAAATTAATTTAATTAGCCAAATTATTTCAAGAAAGACAAATCTGTGGGTCTTATTAAAATAACAAAGTTCCTGTTTTTGACATTTTTAATAGATCAGATCAATGTTTTCTTTATATAAATGTAATAATAATTGATACTTTTTGTCATTTTTGGGGCATCAAAATAAGCAGGAAACACATTAGTAAGGTATTATGTTGCTGCAGTGTCGTTATATATATTTAATTTACATATTTAAAATCCATTTAAAATCATCGTTGTTAGACTAGCTGTTTAACGCTGCTCGCTGCCTTCAATGTGACATATTGCACAGCCTGACTTCATATTTTCTCTCGTCTTAAATAGTGCAAAAGGGAGGGCTTTTTTACATATTTGATTAATCCCTGAGGGAAATTCTGGTTTACACTGTTATTTAACGAGATGCTTCTTACACACGTAGGCCTGAAGTACACACACACATGCACAAACAGGACGTGTGGACATGCACTAATGGAGAGATGTCAGAGTGGGACTGCTACACACTGCTAGCATGCCAGAGCTGTTTGGGATTCGGTGCCTTGCTCAAGGGCACATCGGCAGTACTCGAGAAGTGACCTGGCACCTCTCCAGCTACCAGACCAACTTCCATATTTTGTTCCTCAGCCGGGACTTGAACCAGCGACCCTCCAGTTCCCAAACCCTATAGCTACTGCCGCCTGGTTGTGTTAGCAAAGCTGCCTGTTTACATATCACATGACGTGTTAGCAACATTAGCATTCATTTTTAAAGCTATGTTTCTGGTTGGTCGACGGATGAGTGCTAAATCAAATATTTTCTCTCCCTAAGCGCCTCACCAACCTGAGAGAAACGTCTACCTCTTCAGCTGCCAAATCCTCCACAGCAGCTGGTCGCTAACTCGGCCTGTGTTCTATTTGGTGCTTTGGCAGAACGTCTACAGCGGGTTTTTAGAGCTTTTTCTTTTTTCCCCCCGCTCAGAACAGCTGCCTGCTTAAGCTGAGAGCAGCAAAGATGAAAGGATTGAGAGTGAAAAAGTAAAGATGCGAGCTATTAACCAAAACAAATGCTTATAGATGCCAAAAAGGCTAAACAGATCTAATGGGATCTACAGAGACAGGTGATGATTCTCTGTTTGTTTTCATGTTTAATTGTTAAGTCTGGCTAATAACCCCAGATTCCTGATAACCAATAGACACACCTCTTGGTATCTTGATTTCATCCTCAGTATAAATGAGGCGCTTAGTTGTTCAAGTGAAAAAGTCAGGACGTCACAAACTCTCAAAACAGCTAAAAACGTGTTTTAGTGAGACACATATTCTCTGAAGTGTCCATGCTTCTTCCACAATATGACTCAAAGCTCAGAGAACACACCGAGGTTGGGAGAAAGACTCCCCATTCTGAAACTTGGTCCATTTCAGGAGCATGACATCCAGTCAGAGTAAAAGTGTTGCAGGTTTTTTTTCTAGCTCTCTACACTCGACGATTACCTCTTCCTCTGTGGTCGAAGGTGATAATTAAGTCACCTTATGGACTCTTTGGAATGTAAACCTGAACCCCGGTCTGAACCCTCTGACAGTTAAAACTTTAAGAACTGTTTCTTCAGCTGGCAGAAAGGAATTAGCATCTAGTTGCCAAATCTGAAAAATATGGTGGCCATTTTTACTCTCAGCAGCAGTAAATACGTTGTCCTATAATTAGATACTTCAAAACACCTGAATCCAATTACCTCTTTTGAAGTTCTTCAACCCAGTGTTCAGTGTCGGTATTACACTCAAATATAAATTCACAGTGTTGTGTTGGGTTTCTTGCAAAGATCGATAAAAAGAAGCATTTTGGCTCCAACAGATACCATCCCTGATTTGTTCTGATAAATAATACGGAGAAGAACCAAAGTCTTAGAATAACTTCTGATCTTTTTTGTCACATTTCAAGCCAAAGCTGCCGAGTAAGAGAGAGAGAGAGAGAGTAGTGGTGGTCGATTTAAATTGGCAGGTCGGCAGATACTGACATTACTCGTCTTCTTTTGATGCTTCTTACAGACAGAGAGCAGAGGAGGAGGTGACACTGTCTGAATAGCACACATGCGTACATTGGCCATGTTTTGGTATTGAAAGCTTACCAATGCGGCTCAGGAGTTTACATACAACCAAAACCAAAAAAAAGAGAAATTACCCAATACTGGGCTCCTAGGAATTCTATTTTTGTTTCTGTGGTATCAAAACAGGAAACGATATCGTCTGATTTTTACTAGAATCTTATTGAAGTTCAAAATTCTGGTATCATGGCAACTAAAACACAAAGTCATATGCTGCAGCTGGTTTTATATCCAAAAAGACACTGACATGGACAGAATCGAAATATTCTTTTGCAGCTCTTCAACCCTTTTTGTCTTGAAAATGTCTGATTTCAAATGACTAGACGTAGAGCCAACATGCAATTCACTCTCTGTCATCAACTTCAAAGAACTCTAAATAAGTACAACGTTCCCAGACGACTTCAACCTGAGAAAACAACTTAAGAAAACACGGCCTTACGTTCTACGGTAAGTCTGAAAAACTCACAGAAGATCAAAGAAGACGAGCTTACCGAGCTTCTCCTTATTTGAAAGAAGTCCTTCATGCAGAGTAATGAGCTAAAGAGCTGGTAACTTACACACCTCTCTCTCTTTTATCGCAGCGTCACTCATCCACAGAGTCATTAAAGGGCCATTCAATTCTAATTCAAAACCTCTTTCTTGTCCGTAACTCATCCATAGCAGCTCACACACTCCCCTCTCCTCTCCTCTTATCTGCTGTGTGTTCTCCCTCGCTCCGTCTCCTGTTGGTGTGTGAAGCGACAGCGAGCAGGAGGCCACACCCAGCACCATGTTGATCAGATTAGAGGGCAGACCGCCTGCCATAACCCCAGACCTCCGCTCTTCCTCTCCTCTCATTTCCTCATTCTCTCCATCCCTCCCACCGTTCTCCCGCCCTTCATCTCCAAGTGTGGCTGCCAACTCCAAACCTCATCATCTCCTCCCTCCGTCTTCAATAACACCCTCTGAGTTTTTTTCCCTCTCTCTCTCTTCACAAGCTAGAGCAAACAGTGTGCAGATAGGAAGTGAGGAAGGAAGCTCCTCTTACTCACCCAGACTTGTGTCGGCTCCTCATCATGGCCGCCGGTTCTCTCTTCCCCCCCTGGTCGAACATGGGGTCAACAAACTTGAAGACGTGCGCCGAGCCGAACTGGATAGTGGAGCCTGAACGCAGCACCGTCGTTTCTGTGACTCGCTGCCCGTCGACAAAGGTGTCTGCGTCGGGGCCGTGCGGCGTCACGGTCACCATACCTTCAGTGTGCATGAGGTTGCAGTGATGGGGAAGAATCCCCGGACCTAGCAGCTGGAGAAATCAAACGATAAAAACATGATGCTGCAGCTTTAAAGTCACACTGAGACTGTGTCGTTTTCTCATTACACAGACTTGGTGTTTAATCTGACTCTATGCTGCAACCAACAATCAATTCTGATCAGTTAATACATCCATCTTTTTCTGGATTGAACCTTTTGTACATTTTATTTTTATATATATTTTATATATTGTAATAGCTTCGTATACTGTATTATTTAAGTTGTTGCTAG
Source organism: Labrus mixtus (assembly GCF_963584025.1). Lineage (NCBI taxonomy): Eukaryota > Metazoa > Chordata > Actinopteri > Labriformes > Labridae > Labrus > Labrus mixtus. The sequence goes on from NC_083623.1 coordinate 4,612,121, forward strand.
TTCTGCTTTATTTCCTTGTTAATTGTTTAGCACCAATACACCAAGTCAAATTCCTTGTATGTGTAAATGTACTTATTATTACTTATTACAATAAAACACGATTCTGATTCTGATCAAAAGTTGTTTGGTCAATAAAAATGTCAGAAATTGGGAAAAACCAAAGATGACAACCTAATATGTCCTCTTCAGTCTTCCAACACAACGGTATGAAGTTAAGTCATTGAAAATCTTCACATTTAAGAAGACACAATTTAAATACTTTGAATTGTCAAAGCTCAAAATAATTAAAAACTTATAATTCATTAACTCAGGGTTGCAGCGTTATAATAAAGCACCAACCAAACCACCAAAAATAATCACTTCCTCCAGTTATCACTTTAGGCTGCATCCAACAACCAAAGAATGCCCATTAGGTGTGATACTAAAATGACCTTTTTAAAGCAGAAAGAGCAGTTTATCAGTAGAGGTGGGACCGAGCCGATCTTATATAAAGTATAGGGTGAAATATGGTTGGGCATTTTAAACATTCTCAGCTCACTCAGGCTATGTAAAGAGTCGATCAGTTTAACTTGTACTATGGGCCACTATGAATCAGTATGAATGGGATTATTCATACTGATTCATAGTGGCCCATGAAGCAGTGTCTTTTCCAAGGACTCATCGGACATGTGGCTGCAGGAGCTGGGGATCGAACCCTCGACCTTTTGGTTAAGAGACGACTGTATAAATCTACCAACTGAGCCACAGTTGGTAGATTTATACAGTCTAAGGTTGTAACTCAAAAGATTTGATTCAAGTAGTTTGTTGCCCTTTGACAGCGCCCCCCACTTCAGCATTATCCAGCTAGTGTATGATGTTAGAGGAACCCAACACAGAGTGCAGGAGTTCATGAAATGACATTAATGTAAGAAATGTCTGAAGGGAAACATGTGATGTGTTTAAATCGTAATAGCTTTTCATTTTCTAAGTGGAAGGATGAGTCCTCAAATATTGCAGGTGCCCGATGTTTAAAATCATCGAGAGTAAAAATATATTAGGTTTCTATAAAAAGGTCCCCAAACTGCTTTATCCTCTTTCTCGATTTAAATGATCGTTATGGTTCGAGGAGAACTCAGTTTGACTTTGAAAAGCCTGAAGCGTGTTTTTTGAAGTTACCTGGATGGCGCCGTCCTCTGTGCAGTCCGAGCCGACCTCAGTGATGCTGTGCTGAAGTCTGTACAGCTTTGGTTTGTCCCGGGAGTCAGAGCCGTCTAGACACACACAAACAAACAGTCACGGTTAGCACTGCGTTAGCGCCCTTCAGATCACGTTTAAATTAAAAAGAAGTAGTCAACTACACACTCATGCTGTCTGTCTAAAAGAAGAATCCTTTCAACATGTCAGTCAGAGAAAGAGTTTTAAACGGGGTAATGTGGTGCTAATGTGGCATCAAATGTGGGAGGCTTGTGGTGGCTGCAGAGCGGTTATTGATTATTAGTGGACAGGAGTTTAGTAAAAAGCAAAGCAGTGTTTTAGTTCCCTGCAGGAGAAAAAAAAAGGTGGAAACATTTTGTCCTCAGGGGAAACAAAATTCTGGGTCGAATGAATGAGTATCAGAAAAACCTCAGAACCACATTCTTAAAATAATACTGGAGAGATAGACTTTGTTTTACTAGATTCTGTTTGCACTTCAGTCTCGCTGTTGCATGGAGCGGCAAAGTTACAAAAACTTTGATATCATAGAATAAAGACAGAAAACTAAAATCAAGCCAAATTGAAAAATCTGTCATTCTTCACTTTTTTCTCTTCAGCATTTTTATTCCTTTTGTTTTGATTTAAGGTAACTACAACCTGGAACTGCATTTTATTTTCATACATTTCTTCATTATTTTTAACTGTTTCTGGCTTATATCTTAGTCTGTTTTTTAAGCTTAATCTTTGTGTTATAAACATAAAGCTGCCTTGTTTTATTGGAGTGAATTCAATAAACTTTTTACGCTCCTTTTCGGACGTGTAAATTGAAGTAACGAGTATTTGAAAGTTTCTTTTGTGTGATGTCTTTCTTTGTTTGTACATGTCACTTTTTTCTCTGCTTATTTGTTATTTTTCTTTTCCTCACTTTTTTTAAATAAGATACTTCACTTATTTTATTGCCATGGTAACGAGACAGATATCGATATCGTTTGATTTTCACTTGTTAAACATCGAAGTTTTACATCCTGGTATCGTTACAACCCTGCTTCAGAACGTCTACAAGACTTAAAAATGAATTTTTTTTTATCTTTGCAAAGACTTGTTCTCAAACTGAATCTGTTCACTTTTTTAAAGAGTGATAATATGATACCTTGATTTTTATTAACAGGTGCAGTCAGGGGGCACTTATATCTTGCCAGGAGTTGAGTGTTTTTAAGACTTTGTGCTAAGCTTCGCTTCATATTTACAATACAGACTAAAGTGGTTTCAATGTTCTTGAAATCACATTTACTTAAAAATCTGTATTCCTTTGAAACTGCTTAGTTCAAGAATTTAGTCTCAAATCTAAACAGCTGTCTACAAAACTGACTTTATTTAAATTTTCTGATATTTTTTCTTAACATTTGCTTATTTAGGAACATGTGCAGTATTCCTACCAAGAACCTCAAGTCAAACAAAATCTCTCACAACAATCCCATGAGCCACTGCAAGAGTCACAGAGGAAGTGTGGTGGGTTCCTTTACCTTCGTGGTGCCGATAGGCGTAGTAGGCATAGTGATTCCCTCGGCCTAGGCAAACAGGCAGGCAGGTGCAGAGGTAGAAGGACACATGCACAAGGCCCCAGACGCACACACACAAACAAACACACCATGCAGTAAGAAGGAGAGGAAGAAAACAGACACATAGCAGAGGGTGAGAATGCAGCAAGGAGGAAGAAATGCAGCAATACATGAAACCTGTTAATGTACCCGATTCATTTCATGGAGGCGCGCACACACACACACACACACAAACACATTCACACAGTACATTTTTGAAATCCTTTTTCTGACTATATTTGTGATACTATGCAATCATTTTTAGAACGTTTAGATGCCGCTGTCTGCACAAAAAGTGTTTTGAAGTTGTTACAAATAACAAGTGAATCGTAATTAAACATTTTGTTAAAGGCTTACTAAACGACTTAAAGAGCAGATTTCAGATCAAATCAAAAGCTCTCTTCTAGGTCTCCCCCTCCTCTCCTGTTTACATACATCCCCCGCCCCTCCTGTCCTGTTTTACTAGCAGGGACAGAGACAGCAGCCGACAAGTGCCAATCAACATGTCTGCGATCATTTTCAAGTAATGTTATGAATCTCAAAGTTGACTTGGTTGTTTGTCTTTTTTCGTCGATTTGGTCTGTTGGTTCTCCTTCTGTCGTAATCTTAAGACAACACTGTCTTAATGCACCTAGACGCAGCTTCCCTGAGTGGCCAGGACGACGCTCTAACAGTTGGATAGGGAGGGATTCAGTCGGAAAAAACACACAGCATGTTTAAATCTCTGAACAAAACTTAAACAAGCTGAAGGAGGCATCATCCCGTCCATGTGAACAAAGAGCTGAGAACAACAAATCCAGACGGAGTTTGACTTCACTCTAAACATATTTAATTATAAGTATGTATAATATAATTTAATAGAGGGGGGCTGTACGGTGCTGCAGTGGTTAGCGCTGTTGCACAAATTAATATTCATAATGTTACGCATGATGCCTTTAATACATTATTTCTAATATGTCACATTCCTGGACACCTTGATTGTCACGTAAAACATCATTTTATTAGCATTCTCTCCTTTTTTCCTTTCATAAACATCCAGGTCCTCATGGACTTCAAAAACGCATCATCCATGTGAGACATGAACCTGAACCGCTGAAAGGATCTAACCTGATTTTGAAAGATAAAAGTTCAAGAACAAACACACACTCTGACACACACACACACACACACAGCTCCAGCAGACATTATTTAGGATAGCCAACAGTTTAAGTCCCCATATCTTGTCTAGTTTCCCCAGACTGTGAACCTGACAGTAGAGGACGTAGACATGTTAGTACAATCCTGGACCCGACACTGGTCTCCCAATCTCATTTCAGCACAACGCGTTCACAGACGTTTGGTGCTGAGATGTGTTTGGGTTTCCGTCAGGTCAGTTTATTAGAGGAGGTTTAATGATAGACAAAGAGGAGGCTAAGAAGAGAGAGAGAGAGAGAGAGGGGGGCTCAGTAGCAAGAAAACAAGCTGTTAGGGCTTCATAATGCACATTTAGCAGGACTCGGGTCAGGGTTAATTTCCCAAAGTGCTTATTTAACTTTATCACAAGTTTCCAGACGGCATTCCTGGAGTTGTCAGAGCAACTTACCTTTTGTTGTTCTCCAAGTCCCTCAACCAATGCCTCTTAAAATACTCCGAGCTAGACTTCAATCATATGACGTATGGGCAATAAAAACTAAACAAATCTGCTCTGAGAATGATCATTGTTCGCAATTAATCATTAAAATACACCAAGAAATTCAAGGTTAAAGAACAGTAAATGATAACATTTCAGTTTCTTATCCCAATCAGCTGCTGTTCCTCTGTGATGAAGGCATGTTCGTCTTCATCTGCTTAAGTTTATTGCTTAAATACAGTTTAAATATGTTGAGCAGTTGATTAATGATGCAAGTATTTTATTTATGAATGCTTTGAACCTTGATGAGGATCACTTTTCTGGCACAGTTAGACTTGAATCTTAAGGACCCCCATGAAACGCATACGTCCATAAACCAAAACCCCCGTCTCTGTTTTGTGTGTCCAACTTTTTCATTGAGGAAAACTGTTCCTGAACGTTTAACAGCTGCATCATCCAAGTGAATAGTGTAATAGCGGTATCAAAATTGAATAAGAGTCTCCTTAGCTACCGTTGATATACTTGTAAATACAGCCAATCAAGCTCCCCCTTTAGTTTCTTGTACGTTTAAAATGACCCCAAGCGAAGCAAGTGGTTCACAAAGAGCATAAAGGTAAACAGCTCGACTGAGTCCTTTGTCCTGTCTTATAAATCGGCGCTTTGATTTGTTTTAAGAGCTCCTAAATGACACTTCAGTGCCGTCGTCTTTAAAGAGTAAGTGATCCACAGATTCTGCTTGTTTTAAGAGTCGTCTTCGTTCTAGGTGTCAGCGACCTCCTGCTGTGGCTTTTATGTACTGAGGAAATCCTGCTCTGGTAGGAGCAGAAACCACAGAACAGCTGGGATCCATAAAGCAGCCACATGTGATTAACTCACCTCAGCAGGGGCCGAAACCTTTATATGTTTTTACCGCAGCAACAGTGCCACCTGCTGGTCGTTATCTGTCATTACAGCATCAGAGAAGCTGCTGGTTCTTTGACTACTGTTTTTAAATACTACTGATGGACTCTAGAGTAATACTATACAGATGTAGAAGCAGACACCGTGGTGCTTTGTGAGCTTGTTTGTGTTGTGGTTGTACCTGGGCTCAGCTCCACCAGGTAAGGCAGTTTCTCAGGAGGCAGTGAGCTGCTGCTGCCGTCTCTCCGCAGACCCTTGTCCTCCATTTTCCTTCCCTTCCTCCCCTGGTAGTCGGGCGGTCTCTTCTTCAGCTGGAACACAAGGGCTCCTGACACAAAATAGACAAATATTTAAGTATATTACACTGATTTAATCGAAATGATGCCTAGAATTTAACCTGTTGAGAATTTATCAACAGATTCTTGAAATGTTTTGCTTGTATTATAGTCTTTGAATTGAAAAAAAGTTCAATAATGTTTTGTTTATTGTGAGCTCCAGCTTACAACTCAACTCCTCTTCAAACAAAGGCATGACATGAACATGAAGTAGAAGGTAGTTGTAATGACTATACGGCAGCAGAAGGGGGCGGTAGCGACAAAGAAAAGAGAACAGAGAGCAACAGAGGCATGTTAATCTGTTGTGAAGTGTACCTCTGTCAGCTGGCCAGTCCCTGAAGATCTGCAGCGGACACTCAGAATCGTCCAGAATTGCGTCTTTGCTCGATTTGTCATCTTGCTGCAGAATGGAAAAAAAAAAAGGTGAAACATTCTGTGAGTCAAAAAAAAAGAACAAACACACTAAATCACAGTAATCACAGTAATCACCGTTTGCAGAGGTGCCCTCTTATTTTCATGAGATTGACAGATTTAATTTGAGATCCCAGGTGGATGTTAATGACAGTCACAGAAAGTTCAAGATCACAAATCTTCCTACATCGGACTATTAAATGTTCCACATGTTCAGAGGCTCCAACATCAGTATCGTACAGTTTAAAGATTAAAAGTCATTGTTAAAGTTCCCCTCTAGACTTCATTAAGCCCAGACATGCAGACTGAAACTGAGATTCACACCCCTGCACGAACGCTGACGTCAATCAAATACAGAGCAAAACCCCTGCACACACTTCTCCTGGCTTATTCAGAATAATCAGATAAAATAATATAGTTTGGGTATCTGTTATTTTCAGGAAATTCTTACTTATTCTGCCTTTCATTTCTAGTGTAAAGTGACCATGCAAAGGAGCCGATCTAAATTAACCAGTTTTTGAGACCCAGGAGGTCATTTTTTGTTGCCGTGGTAACAAAACAGGTATAGATATTGTTACATCTTTCCTCATCATACTGAAGTTAAAATTCTGGTATCGTGACAACTCCAGTCTGTTGTGGACCAAGATTCGGGATAAGCTTGCAACTTTGACTTGGGATTTATTTTTTGGCTTTTTCACTTGATTTGAAAGGACGAGTAGGAAACTAGAGTAGGAAATCAGGAGAGAGAAAGTGGGGAATGACATGCAGGAAAGGAGCCTCTGGTGGGAATTTAATCCAGGCTGCCCACTTGAGGACTATAACCTGGTGCATTGTGCCCAACCTAACCGCTAGGTCATCTGGACCCGGATAAGCGTGCAACTTAAAGCACGTAACTCGATTCGAGATAGGACCAATCGATAGGCTCAAAAGTAGCAATTTTCAGGTTTTGAAAAAATAAGAAATCTGGTCCTTAAGGATCCAGGTTTTGATCCTCATCCCTAGGACCAGTTCCACTGGCTGATCTCTACTGGACAAACTAAGTTGGCATTTCCTCAGTATTTTGGCTTCACTTGTGTACAACAGGAGGGAGTGAAGATGTGTCGTCAATAGCTCTGACACTTCATGGACCATAAACATAAGAATATCCTATTTCATGGAGAGGATGTTTAAAGATTTATTACATATTGTTTGCTTAGAGAAAGCATCATATTTCCAGTTACCATGTACATTTTCTGAAATATTCATTACATTTTGATTGTTGAACTTCCTGTTTGTCATGAGATGACTCTGTGGTTGTTAACGACTACGTGATCGTGAGTGAGAAAGAAAACAACGCTGTTCTTCCAAATGTTTACTTTTTTATTTCATAATGAGATTATCATGTCGTCTTGCTTCATCAATAATGGAGTTTAAATGTTTTTTTGTTTTTTTTTAAAGAATGTAACAGTTGCCCCACATATTTTCATCCTGTTGGAGCTCATCTCGGTTAACGTCCCCTCCCCCCCTGCACAGAAACATGCTAGCAGCTGGTAGACTGCTGCTTATTCCTCATGCTCACTAACCTAATGGACTTCCCCTGTGCTAAAGTCTCATCAGCAAATTGCTACTGACTATCAACTATGTGCGTGCATGAGTGTGTGTGTGTGTGTGTGTGTGTGTGTGTGTGTGTGTGTGTGTAGTCTCTAGAGGGCCCTCCACTGTATAGGCTGCTGGAACAGGAGTTATTTCATATGATTGACCATCGACACAGAGTCCATCAGAGAGGGAGAGGCTGTGGAGAGGGCAGCCAAGTTCACCGTAACAGTCACAGACGTACACTAATATACACACATTCAAAAACACACGTACCTTGAACACACTCACAGACACACAGAGCATCTGCTGCTTCTCCAGCACTCAGTCAGAAAGCAATTGAATTGCAATCCTCCCAAAAGGTTTTACTGCCAAGAAGCATTCTGTTTCAATCTGCCAGTACAGTGAAGAGTGTGTTGCATTTTTATGTGTGTGTGTGTGTGTTTTATTGTTCACATGACCATGACCTTGGCTGTCCTCCTCACAGCCTCTCAGAAGAATGATGGAGGTGTGTATTGATGGGATAAGAAGACAGAGGTTTTTTTGTGGCATGGAGAACAAAAAAGGTTGTAGGTGTTAGGAAGACGGCAGAAGCCAGAATACACCGGAAAAAGTAAATCCCATCAAAATCAAATTATGCCGATTAAAGCATCGCAGTTCAACTTGAGTCTGATTAATATGACTCAGCATTATGTTCCACTGCAGCTGGAGGGGCTCATGAATCACCAAACAGCAGAAGTTAACACCAGGCTTTACTAAAACGTGTTCAACCTCACTGATTCAGGAGGAGGGGTGTGATTAATGGTGGAACAGGAAAGGTCGGGAGGTTTGTTTAGTGTTAAGCTTGGGATTACAAGATGAGGTCTTTAAAAAAAAAAAAAGGGGGGGGGGGAGAAAAAAGCAGAAAAGTCCTGGTTACCCGAGCGATGCAGTACTCTCTGGGGTTCTCCTTCTCCAGCCCGTACTTCTCCAGCGCCTCCACCACGGCAAAGTCAGCCGTGTCTCTGGTGGAGAGCAGGATGGTCTTATACGGGATGTTGGGCTTCAGACTGTCGGCGTATATCCGCAAAGTGCCCCCTGCAGGACAGAACACAAACATCTTTTTAAGTCATTAAGCCTTGATTAACACATCAGAGGGAAACAGGTCATTGTTTGCTCCAATGCTCAGAAATGAGAAAAAGCCCTTTGAGTTTTCCGGTTGGTTGAAATACTCTTTTTACAGACGAGTGATTCAACTACTGGCTAAAAAAGGATCAACATTTCAATCAGCAACTTACATTTACACGAGCCAATCAAAAAAAAAATAGACGCATACACATTAATGAGATGACAGGAAGCGATTGAGTTAGAAAGACAAAAAAATTTAGATCTGAAAGAAGCCATTTTTCTTTTGCCTCAGCTGCACTCACAAAATGTTCCCGTAGTCAAAAGTAACATGCACACCCGCACTCTCAGGCTGGCTGACTCCCCCCTGCAGGACAAACCACAGATCCACAGGGGGACAGGGCCTTCTCCATTGCCGCTACCACCCTCTGGAACTCACTCACAAAAACCACTAAACTAAATCACTAAAAACTCCCCTCTTCCACATCACCTACGAGTCTTTTAATACTTAGAAAAGCGCTATAGTCTAATGCATTATTATTATTATTATTATTATTATTAATATATTTGTTGTGTCCATCAAACACTCAAACACCATCAGACTCATCATGTCCTGTCGTTAACATGGAGAACAGCAGGAAATACTTCAACTTGAGAAGCTGGAAAAATAAAATACTTTACATCCTTGCTTTATTATTTATCATTTATTTGATTAGAAAAAGTGCTTTATATATAAAGTTTATCCATATTATTATGAGGTGTGTGAAATGCATGATTACTCATGATGTGATACAACATGGCCTATAATTATGACAGGATCCTGTGTTAACTGATCAATTCCAAGACAATCATATACTGATACATCATGAACACTCATTAAATAAAGAATATTAAATGCAGAAGTGCAGAATTCATGCATTTCTTTTAATGGAATATAGTGTCAGCTTCACCTTTAATCACACCTTAATGTCTTTTCACAGCTGTCCAACATGACCCTCGTCTTTTATGCAGCTTTCAACTTCTTATTTGGCTTATTAACTTCCGTTTGCGTCATACTAATCCATGTCATAGGCGACACTGTGAGGAGTCATGGTGTGGTGTGAGTCAAATTGGCAGGAAATCTGTTTATAACAACGTCCTGTTTTTTTGAAAATGAAATATCTATATTTGGCACCAGCAGCGTCATTGTATCTTGAGTCACGACGATGGTAAATTGCTGTATTGATATTTTGTTCTCCTATTAATTATTAAAGATCTGAATCTTATAATGCAGCTCTGTATAGATCCCAACATTTTCCTGTACAGGCATACTGACTTAACTATGAGTAAAGATGACCTTTTGGGTCATTATCTGTAAATACGAAGGTCTAAATGAATTAGCTAAAAGTCATATCTCAAGCTGCAAGGGAGTAACCGTGCTCAGAGAACGTGTATCATTTAGCACGCTGTCACCCAGAGCAACACGTGGCTGTGCAACCGCGATGTGTCAACTAGAAATGATCACCTACACAAATCCCACAGGGGAGTCTTTAGCGAAAGCAAAACAGGATTTTCAGTAGCATTACATGAAATGAGTTTGGTTAAAATAGCCCTCTCTCTCCTGGGAAAACGTCAGTGCCTAACCACGACCCGTCCTGTCCCAGCGGGTGTGTTTGTTTGAATGTGTGTGGACAGTGGTTTAAAGCTGTTTTTAGAGGCGGTTCACTGGTCCATCTGTCTGTCTGTGTCTGGCAGAGCGATTAGGTAATGCCTGAGTCACACTCTGAAACCAGCCGGCTTGTTTGTTTCAGTCACTCAACATGTCTTTCTGTGAGTGTAAACATGTCAGCGTGAGACTTTCCATCAACATATGGTGTTCTCTCCATCGCTGATATGCGTTACTACATTATCAAAAATAAAAATAAATCTCAAATTCTTGGTTCTAAATGTATTCAGACCTTTATATGAGCAAGTCTGGCAGTGAGTCCAGCCACACAACACCTCCACCAGCTGTTTCCTCCAAACCCCACCTTGCAGATTTTCTCAGGCTCCGTCACACAGGATAAAGAGCCGCAGTGAACTGGGATTTTCAGGTCACTCTTGCAGATTTTCGCGCAGGTTCACGTCGGGTTTTCTTTAAGCCTCACACTTGTTCTGAGGCCGGTCCAGCTCTGTGTGTGGGCTGTGAGATTTGGGTCACTCATTCGCTCTAAAAAAAGGTGAATCTCTGCATGAAGTCCTGTTCACTCTGGGAGCAGGTTTTTTTTTTTTTTTTTTTCTTAGTCTCACATTGTGTCTAATTTTTATACAGTAAGATATTTGCACATTCCTGCACAGATGTACAGCTCATCACTCCACCTTTTGTACTTATTTTGTTTTCATAGCATGTTTTATTGGTTTGCAGGTGGACTTTTGTTTGCTTTTATAAGGACGCTAAATGTATGCAGCAATTGGCGTCCAAGACTAATCGCCCCCAGGGGTCAATAGAGTGTATCGTATCATATCTCATCATCTTTTTTCTTAACTTCATTGTTTTTGCACAAAAACACAAATTCCTTATATGTGTGAACCTACTTTCAAAAGGACTCATCCAGTTATTGATTGATCTCTAGAACAGGATTTGTCTTTCCATGTGTTGCATCCGGACAGACATCTTTTGTAAATATGTTTGTGGTTCAAAACTTTCCCTACTTTATAATCAGTGTTTGGGACTAATACGTTACTCTAGCCTCATCACTATTTCTGGTAACTGGTAACATATCCAGTTACTCTCCAGATTTAATAATACTACTACAATTACTGACATTTAAAAACCTGTGTTGCTCGTTACTTTAAGGCAATGTGAAACAGCCGACAACAACACCAGATTGAGGTTTATTGACATCGATTAGGAGGGCCAGGTACGCTAACTTGAGCATGGCAGCTTCCTAGGAGAAAGAACGCAGCGTGCAGTAAACTAACACTGAAGATCATTCAGCCGCGAGCTTTCTGACTCGGCAATAGCGTGATATTTTCCTCTGCTTGATTTTAACGACAAGAATTTAGCAGTGAGTTGTTGTTTATGTGCAGGAAGGAAAACTTCTCTCACAAGAATGAATACCGAGCTAAACAACAACACGCTTCTAGAGAGCGCCGTGCTGCAGACGCCGGAGATCCAGGACCAAGGAGGAGATTAATAAACAAGACGTGTCGGTCAGAAGTTCACTTCACGTACCCGAGTCTGGCCTCCCGTCGCTGCTCATGAACTCCTGCATCCGTTTCTCCAGTTTCTGCTGGCGTCTCCTCTTCATCACCACCTCTGGGTTGGAGATCGTCCGAGTGAAGCTGGTCTCAGGCATGTCCTTGTACACCTCCGCTGCTAGACGACTGTTTTCACTTAAAAAAACAAAATGAGAGAATGACGAATGACCGGGAGAAGACAGAACGCGTGAAAAACAATAGAAATAACAAGAAGAAGACAGATGAAGGAACAGAGAGTTCAAAGTTTAAATCACTATTCTTTCCTCTTCTTGGCACCATATAAACCAAAGACCCTCTCCAAGGACTGAGAGGACGTATGGGCTGGACAGTAAGATGGATGACTGTGAGCGTGTGAGCGTGTGTTTGTGTTACCCGTCCTCTCGGGGGAGCGCCTGCTCGTCTCCGTCGGGGATCCGGGCGAACTCCTTCTCCCTCTTCTTTTCCTTCTTCTTCTCCTTCTTGGACAAAGTCCTCTTGAAGTTTTGGATCACTCCGTCCTTCTCCTTCTCTGGGCCATTACTCTGACTCTTCTGGTAGAAAAGGGAAGAAGAGTGAGCGAGGCCCTTTGAGAGAATGTGAGGAGTCGCTCCATACAGTGTGTGATGTTGTGGTTGTGATTTAGGAATGAATCATCAGGAAAATTCTTCCTCAGTCACCTCAGTAAGGTTGAGAAAGTGACACAGATGAAGGGTTATAATTCAGTTTTCAAACTTGTTTTTCAGTGGGACCTTCAGTAAGTAGACTTAATATTTGAAACTGCAAAGATTTAAAGTCTTTATATGTGATTTTTCACACTTAAATATAATAGAAATCAAGTATATCCTCTGAAAATAACTCTGTGAGTCATGACTGTCTACAATGGGTGTAACACCCGAGTCCCACTGTCTGTGATGTTTTCAGAGTCCTATCTTCACTTTGTTTACATCGCCAGGACGGCCGGCTGACTCCTCCCCTCGTGTATAAAAGTTGTTTAATTGAGGGACTAGAGAAAAGAAGAATAACATACTGTACTCACTGCTTAACTGTGTTTCTAGATCACGCTCATTTCAGGTAAATTTACATGCAGTGTGAAGATACGAGCATAATAAAGATCGCTAGCATTAGCATGCTAACACAACAATGCACCGCGAGTTGTTTTGGTTTCATGCTGGTGCTCAAGGGCGACATCTGCTGGATCAAAACATCGCATATAAAGCCTTTAAGAAGAAAAAAATGCAATATGGTTGAAATATGTGCATTGGCTGTTTAAAGCAACACCATGGAGGAATTCAGCTTGTTGTGTTATGGCGCCCACCAAAGGTGTCTGAGTGCAACTGCACTGCTGTAAAAAACACACATCGTGCTGTTCACGCCTCCCCCTCATAGACAACTTGGATTTGTTGGCATCGGAGGGCGGTTAAGAGGGGCTTCATCTATCAAGAAATGCTTCTTCTAAAATCTAATAAAGGTTTGATTACGGACTATTGATAGCATCCCATTAATTTAGCTTGTTTTAAAGTGATTCTGTACTGGGAGCTTTTTGTGCCTAGTAATGCTGGTCCACAAGCACAACTATATGTGGCTAAACAAGCACCAGACAAGATCAGGTGCAAAAAATAAACATTTAAATTACGACAAAGCTGTTCTTTTTAACTGCATCCGGTCTATTGTGTCTGTCTTCTTCAATGGTCTCATTTGTAACTGTATTTTCTTCCACCTCTGATGGATGAATGATTGATGAGTCAGCTAATTAGCGACTGCTCATTAGTCAAACATGCTAAACAAAAAACGGACTGAGCAGCTGACCTTGGGAAGGATGTCGTTCTCGTTCTTCAGGACAAAGCGCCCTTCTCTGTCGTCTTTGTTCCAGTTCAGCTGAACAACAAGAGGCTTCTCGTCCAGGTCCAGCTGACGCTCTTCTAACACACACACAGAAACAGCAGTTCATCTCACAGTCGATTGGTGAAAGTACTCGTTTTTAGTAACCTCAAAAGAATGTGTTTTTCTTTTCAATCATGGGACTCACCGCCACTGACGTGGACTTCATACAGGGAGTACTTTGGCGAGGAGAGCATCCTCATGTCCGGTCTGAACTTCTCTGCTAACGTCTCGATGACGTCCTGCGTTGTCGCTGTGCTGGACACTCTGATGCACTTGGTGGCAAAGTTACCGGCGACCCGGTCCTGGAAGTAGAACCGCATCACGCCATGGAACTCCAAGTCCTGTTTGAGAGACAGAGGAAGAAAGACGGTTCATAAATCTGTTTATTATAAAATAATTTCATCATGAGTCTAATATGAATGTGTTTTTAATTATTCACATTTATGTCAATATAAATGGCTTTAAAGAGGTCCGTTTGTTTATTTCAAACCTACTCATTCACTTGCTAATAATTCGTTTTTCACGTTAATTAAACCAGGTACAGGAGGGAAGACAAGCCCAATCCATTTCATCCATTAGCCTCTTTTCTAAGCATTGTTTAGGATATTAACTCTCAATCGTAAACAGTGGTTTTGTCTCAAATTTCACACTTTGTCATTTACCTTTTGCACTTCCCAGCCACCGTACTTATGGCACTGGTATCAGTAAATACTCATCAATTCCCATGACCCCTACATTAAAACTGAAAGCAGAACTGGGCAGAAAGGTGGACTGTTCAGCAGCCTCGACCGTCACAACAAAGAGGAAACACACCAGGCTCAAAGCGAGTCAGCAGAGTGTGTGAGCCGGTCGTGTGACAACACAAAAGAAGGTTTTTCTGTCATTCACTGACTTTTATGTGCACTTTAATTCATACTTTTCTGAAAAGTGGATTAGTTATTTTCAAGATCTTTCATTGTACTGTGTATTATTTCCAGTGAATTGTCTGATTAACTTGGGTCTGAAAGCGGCTTCTGTTTGGGGGAAAATTGTAATTTTCTTCATAATTTGTACCAAATGACTTGGCTCTCTCCTCATATCCTGACTGATCAAAGGGTCAGAGTCAAACGTTTATTTTGTTTTCGCTTTGCTATCTCTCTCATCTCCTCTAGTCTAAGGAAACATCTCTTTAGATTTCACACACAGACCCACACACACACGAAGTGCTAATGCTGGATATGAAAGCAGCAGCAGGCTACTAGACACCCAGCAGCATCTAGTGTGTGTGTGTGTGTGTGTGTGTGTGTGTGTGTGTGTGTGTGTGTGTGTGTGTGTGTGTGTGTGTGTGTGTGTGTAGGTACAAATTTATTACCTACATATTGACATTTCTCCTCTGCACAGCGGACTATAGAACAAGAATCTCTTAAACACACACACATACCCTGATATTATCGTACGTAACAAAGCGCTGACACAGCAGCACTCTGTGTCTGTCTGTGTGTGTGTGTGTGTGTGTGTGTGTGTGTGTGTGTGTGAAATTCATTACGATTCAGTGGGGGGGGGAATGGCCTCATATTTCATTTTCAGTGCCATTAAAAGTGTCTTAGAAAGCCTTAGATCTTTGTGGGAGCTTGTAGACATTAGAGTTAGACGGTGTGTGCGCTGGCTGAGCCTCTAGCATCAAAGTTAACAGAGGACATAATCTCCCCGTCATAGCCTGGCGTGGGAGCGGTGGAGCATGTGCAGAACACATCGGCCAGTTTAGGGCCGATTAAGTTGTAAACATGCAAGAGACCCCCGACTGCATTAACCAGGTATGTCAACCAGACTACGAGAAATTTAAATTGTTTACATTTTACACGGATTAACACGATAAATGACTTTTTCTTTACATCATGTAAACATACTCAATGTCTCCAATATCCTGTAGCCTTTTTTTAAAGTTTTAAGAGTCGTTTAAAAATATTTCTATTTATGTTCTCAGGATAGAGGCACAGCAACGGGTATCCACTTGACTAGACTTTTAGGGAAGTCAATTTATGTAAAAATCTGATTCTTATCTTCTAAGATTTTAAATAGATTCATAACTTCCAACTTCCTTTTTTTGGCTAATCAGTCACTCCCTGCTAAGTGCTAATGCTAGCTCTTTAACTCAGTAGAATGCCAAATGGAGCAGCAAGAAATTCAGCCAGTCTCACAGATGACTGGAGTAGATCCTGAAGTATGAAGTTATTCAAAAAATAGACTTTGAATCCATGAATCCAGAATCGTAAATAGATTCTCAATCGAACTGTGACCACACCCCCCTCAGGTGTGTCATCAGTACTGACCCTGCTTCTCCTCCTACCAACCACGCCTACCGCTAAAGACACTGAAGTGAATCCTCCTAACGCATTATCATAACAGACCACAAGAATGGAAATCGAATCAAATCTTGAGACACCCTAAGATCCCCAGCCCTATTATCCACCCCTATCTCCACAACAATCACTTCCAGCTCCAAAATAAAGGGTACATCAGCATTAAAAATTCCAAAATTGAGGCTTTAAAAGACCACAAACGGATGCGTGACATCATGGTGCCAATGCCTACTTCTTTCATTCAGTCTATAACCCGTCCCCTGGAGCCATTTAAACACTTACTGTAACTGTTTGTTCTGGAGGGGGTTTCCTAAAATTAACTGAAAATGCTGCTATCTATTGAACCCTTTTCATAATGGAAGAAGAGGATGCTGTGGCTGCTGAGGTTAATATGGGAAAGACCCTGAACATGACTTTCCACAGTGTTGGTCCCTCCCTCCTGTCAGGATGCCCAATAAGCTAATTTGAATATGTATGTAAAAGAGAGACCATGCCAGCGTTCCAGAGAGGCAGACAACTGGCCTAACGACTTTCTATAGTGACAGATCAAGTGGATGTGTCTGTGTGTTTCTGTGTGTGTGTGCGTGTAACCAGCAGCTGAGTTTAAGAGGTGCGAGCAGGGTGATTCCAGGCAAAGGTTTTAAACCAGATTAATTCCGCACTGTTTAAAGTCTGCTCATCTCTCACACATTCACGCAGATAAGAGACGATTTAGGAAATGTGAGGGCAGACTGGTTTGTAAATTTAGACGGGCCGTGTGAGGAGAAATGCGAAGAAAAAGGAAGACGAGGCTGCTGGTGTGATTTTCTTTCTTTATGCATGAAAGACAACTCTCTCCATGTCTATCTCACCCGTCAACTCCCCCCGATGTCTCCCCTTTCCCATCCTTGATAGAGAAACAGTCAGGCAGAGTGGGAACACTGCGCATAGTTTCGATAGGGAAGGGTGGAGCCGGCAATGTGTGTGTGAGTGAGTGAGAGAGAGAGTTGTGATTTACTGCTGGAATGTGGGTCATTGAGGGTTGCTGTTGTCAAGCTTGCGTAACCGTTGGTAACTGTTACTGTGGAGACAGTAGTCCTTTTTGGGTTCAAACAAAGCCAAGCAAAGAGAGCCAGCAGTGGATAATTAACACACTGCCCAGTACAACCACAGTCCCCCTTTTTGAACACTGGCAATGGACAAGTACAGCCACATGTAGTTCAAGTCCAACACGACAATCATACACTCCCATAACTCCAGGAAATGGTTCAGTCCTGAGGAGCCACGCCTCCAGGTTATGGTTCATACCTACGCCCACGTGCTCATGGCAATAGCCCAGTCTTCTCTCACATATTTACAATCCACTGCCAACACAGGAAACTCCTTACTTCAAAACAATGGTCCAAGTCCTACACTGCATCCTGAAAAGTCTAATATTACAGTTTCTAGGCCAAAGTCCAGAACTAATCCATCATATACCCTGGCTAAGGTCCAGAGGTCCTACACTCCAATACCTCCAGATCGTTATTCCAGTCATAAAACCACAAACTGCTATACTGAAGGGCAACTCAAGAACAGTAATATTCCCCCAAACCTTCAGGAAATGGTACACTACACACTACAGAACCGTCAACTCCCACGTCTCCACGCCTGAAATGTCTAACGTCCAGTCCTTGTTAAGGCTTTAACTCACTTCAAACAGTTCCTTTATGCATTTTCTATGTACAAAAAAACCGCAAACGTGTCTGGAACAGTGTGTAATTTTGTGTGCACTAGGCTGAAGTTAAAAGCTGGTATGATGATACTAAAAGTTGACGTGGAAACATCACAGACAACTGATGATAAGAAGAAATCATCACTAGAAACATAATTTGCAAGACATAGAAAGTCAGGGTGAAGAGGTCAACAGACAATTCAGCAATAACAACTTTGATGGATTTAGTTTTGTCCCTATAATAAAGGTTTTATCCATGATCATATGTCACAGTCTTATTATTAAGTTATCATGATAATATTAAACTGCAGCTTCTCTTGATTATCAAAAAATTTGGGTGAGAAAAAAATGGCAACAATACTTTCAGTTTCAGCAAAAAAAAATTAAAGCCTGGTTGAAAAACAGATATTTTAATACTCAACATGAAAAGTCTTGAGCCCTAAATTTGAGACAATGTTGAGAACAATAATACAAAATGATGAAATTCAGGTTTTGTAGCAAAACAGTAGCTCAGTCTGTAGGGACTTGGGGTTGGAAACAAGAGGGTCACGATTGAAGTTGTGGTGAAAACCAAATCTGGAAATTGGTGTGGTTGCTGGAGAGGTGTTAGTACACTTCCTGAGCACTGCAGAGGTGCCCTTGAGCAAGGCATCTATTAAAAGTTCAAGTATAAACAACATTTCTTATACGATAGGCACATATAAAAATCAGCTTAGATAGCTGTGTTAATTAGTTGTGTTAGTCAAGTTAAATATTACACTTACACTTTAATGAAGACACACTCTTAACACATTTCTTGAATCATTTCCATTTGAGTGCAGCATGAAAACCTTTCAGCAGAGTTGATTCGAGCTCTAAAATGTCACTAAACACGTCTACAGTATCCCTCCCTTCATGAGGTTCTTGAGACTCAAACGCTCTGTTACTCATTTCTTTGTTTGTTTTCTTTTGCCAACACTCCCAATCCTCTTTATAATAAATCACTATTCAATCTTTCAATTTCACTCTGACCACACAAAGGCTGCACGGGGTGAATCATGGGAAGTGTTGTTTAATTAGAGAGGAAACTTAATATATCAACGATTAACTACGACAACCTCTAGCCTGAGGACACAGCGTATTTGAATAAAAGCCACATGGTCAAAACATAAAAACAAAAGTGATTGTGAAGGGTGTGACCTGTCTTTAAGCTATATGTACAACAATTTACTGAACACTCATTACATGAAGGCCTGGGGCAATAGGGCTACTAATTTATATTTTTAGCTTCAATTCACAGATAAACAAAATGCAGAAAGAAACCAGATAAAAGACAAAGGAGGAACAAGGGGCAAATTAATTTGAACATGGAGGACACTACATTCTGACCTCGGGCACCATGTTTAACTGCTTCTATAATTAAAGCTTATTTGTGCGGATCAGCTAAATTCTCAAAAGTGCAAAATGTAGAACTGTCGGGGCAAAACAAGAACAAACTGTTCACTTTATCCTCTCTGCAGCTTTCACTCTAATAATCCCTAACATCTTTTGTATTTTGCAAACGGCACACAGGCGGGGAAGGAAATGCTAATGGAGCAATAAGTCACCAAACAACAAACCGGGATAAGACCTGCTACTCGCTGTCTGTCACATATTTCCAGTCGAGTCAAGGCACAGAGGTATCAGCTGAGGTTTAAGGGAAGGCTTTGATGTTGAACTACTTCTGTCACAGTCAGAATGTGTTTATCGAGAGGAGCAACATGTTGTGTATGTGCAACCATCCTGCCTATAAGTCTGAGGCTAATTAACCAAGGTTTGGATGTACTATATGAGCTCTGTAATGCCGTGACTGCTGTTATCTTTCTTCTAGGTTTCAAGCAAAGCAATTCACAAACACACACTTCAGGAGAAGGTAAGCTGTGGTGAGTGATACCTGGGACTAAACTTGAGAGGCATGCAGCACTATTTATGACACACAAGCATGCAAGTAGGGCAGCTCTGCAGATAACTGTTATCAGTGAGATAAGACCTGAGGGAGAAAGTTGGTGTGTGTTTCTTAAAGTCTGTACCTTCCAGTGGGTGGACTGCTTACAACAGTTATTAGCTTTAAAACCAAATGTATTGATATTTATATCTAACAAGAAGTATTTGTGGGTTTCTTTTTAAAAGAAAAAAAAACTTAAAAGAAAAGTATTCATCCAGCAAAGTCAGTAAATGAGAAACTGATTAAAGCTAAATGTTCATACTGAATCTGCTAATATGCCGATTAGTAACATGAAGCAGCATCACAGAAATATTAGATTACTGCACATAGTTGGACTATCTTAAGAGCAATCACAAGTAAAACATTTTATATTAGCAGGCAGCCTTACTGAGCAGATCTGCCACTTCAAATCCTTTAGAATACAAATCTAAAAACCTGGCACACAACAATATAAAAAATATAAAGGAGAATAGGTGGGAGGAGCTGCAAGTGTGAATGCAAATGGCTGAATTTTGTAAGAATGAAGTCGGGGTGAGGTGATATGTGAACACAGCAGGATACAGTATTTAAGAAAACTCCCTGTGAACGGGTGGGGACTAAGACGACTACATCACACGACCGGTACACGACCCGTTCAATCTTTGTGCACCTAATTATAATAAGGCTGCTTCATACTCTTCTCTGCTTGCTAATATGATTTTTACCACTTGTTTGTTGATACTGTGGATACGTCTGATTACAGGTTACACTGACATTAATGTAAAAAACTCTCACTGGCTCCTGCGTCTCCATTAAATACAACACACACTGACTGTGACTGAAGTGAGACAGTGCAGGGAGAGCACTCTGCATGAGAGATAAACCCTGAGACATCATACGCTCTGACTAACACCTCCGAGTCAAGGGTCCCCCTGAGGAGAGGTCAAAAGGTCACGTCTGTGTTCCTATGAGAAAGTGAGTTCACTTCACTTTCTGGCCGTAAAAAACAGATTCCACCTGGTGCCTGTCTCTCATGTGTGTGTGTGTGTGTGTGTGTGTGTGTGTGTGTGTGTGTGTGTGAATCATGGATTAAACTCTAAGCCGACTGTAGTTTTCCTGCCTGTAAACCAGAAAAGTCTTTTCAGAATGGATTGGATTTAAGGTGTGGTTCATTGCAACAAACAAAACAAAACAAAACAAAACAGGTCCATATTTGTGTTGATACATTTCAATCCAAAGGGGATTATCTAGTTTGAATATTAACCCTTGCATTATCACCTCTTTCCGCGTTTTCACAGAGTTTCTTCACACCTCTGAACAGTGGGAATGTCATTATGTAAACAGACTCAGGAAGGAAATGGAAACAGTATTCACCTCCCATTGAGAATCTGTCACATAAATCACTTTGGTGACAATGTACACGCTGCGTTTTAACCACTAGAATACTTTGTGTCCCTCCTTCTAATTGTCCGTACAGAGACATAAAGGGAGTTTTAGTTACACAAACAGAACACTGTTTATTCTGCTCCATTAAACCTTTAAATCTAACATGAGCGAACGTAGAGCTCTTTTTACGCCTAGACAAGGAATGGGGTTAATATCATAAAAAGTGGAGGTCTTGTGTGAATTAAATTTAAATAAAGAAAAGAAAGCCAACATAAATTGCATCATCTCTTCAGTGAGCTCTGTCTGGTTAAAAAAAAACACCGAAACACTGCAAGAAAATGCTTTGCGCAGTAGCAGAGAAGATAGGAAAAAGATGTCGCTGAGGGATGCATAAAATCTCAACTCAATTAGCCAGACCAGACTGCATGGACGGCATTGTGATTACTCCATTTCCAAACTGAAAAAAAGAAACATGGTGACGCCTGTTGCTGAAGCGAGGGGGCTGGTAAATCACTTGGTGACAGTCAATATAGCTTTAAGAAGGCAACAGCAAGGACTACACTCCCATATCCGGCCCTGCAGGGCTAATGGTGATGGATATCATCCTTTGTAGTTATGATAAAAATGATTTGCTTCTGGTGGTTTTAATGAGACCATGTAATATTTATTTTCTATTCATTCTCAAATAATCTTTTGATGATATCCTCAGCTTTGTGAAGATACATTTTCAGACACAATGAGATAAAGCTAAACACTGTGGCACCAGGCTAAACGGAAGCGGCATCACCATTATGTCTCTGTAATGTAACGAAGGGGGTCAGGACTGTGGATCATTTAATTGAGACAATTTATTATGATAAATAACCACAGTATAAAAATCACTTTAGAATACTATATACACTGTTCTCTGGTTTCTTCTAGCCATTACAGCAGCTGTAACACAGCAACAGATGTCACTATTTAAAGACATTTTTTCCAGGTATCTACACTAATTGAAACACATGGCGGGAGAACGGGATCCAGACATGCCAAGAGAAACATCAACAACCGCTGGAATGTGGCTACAAAAGAGAGAAATATTTATATAAGAGTCGGAAGTAAACAGAAGACAGATAAAAAAAATGCTGCCAGAGGAGGAGAATGGGGCTCGTGATACAGCCTCTCTAACGTTTGTCTTCTTTGTCCTTATCAGGAGCTCATAGAAGTATTTTCTCCTCTTGCAGAAAAGTGAAGAGTTTCAAGTAGGGCTGTTGTCAGTTGGTATCTATGAATGTTGCAAAGGCGATTTCAAAATGCTGCGGTGGAAGTTTGCAACTGAATATCTTGCACCGTGCCAAAACACTTCACTGACATACACTCTCTTTTTTTAAACTGAATAACAAACAGGGCTGAAGACAAACTCATTCCTGCTCACTGAAACCTTAATTAAACTTGGTATGAGCCACTTAAAGAGACTTTCTGCTCATAAGGAGCACTCCATCACATTCACTTATCACTTCACAGTTATCAGTCACCATCTCAGCACTCTCCATCATGTCTCACTCGCTCTTGTATCTTTCACCCACATCTCCTTTTCACTCTCCTTCTTACAAGTATCAGCAGCAAGCCTCCTAAGCCGTTTTCAAACTCTCGATGCACACACACAGCTTGAGGTTATTTATGTGTGTGTGTGTGTGAGAAAGTGGGCGAGAGAGGTGGGTAGGGGGTTATCAGGTGTTTAAGAAACTAACCAGAGCTCCATTCCTGAGCACTTAAACCTATTTTTTAGCCTCCAGTGTGACGCAGCTGTGCTAACACTTCTGCACGTCTGAGTGAATTCTGGTACAGAAATGGTGACAATTTCATCTTGGAACACCCTGTTTTCAAATTTCCAAAACTGTGATGAATCAATCTTCACACACACATACAGCTCTAACAGGTTCTACTTCAATCTAAATACGATCTAAAATAAAAAATACTTTCTAGACATCCAGAAAATGCCACTATTCCAAATGAGCTCGATCAATCAAGTCCTTTTTCAAAAAAAAAGTACAAATAACAAATCAATAATGTTCAGTTACACTAAAACAAATGTTGACAACTCACCATCATTCAAAGGAGCAACTTTGACAGAAACATTGGCTCATGTCTTCAGTGTCCGAGCGCATCTCACTGGCGCTAACCGTTGCTAGGTTACAAAATTTGGCTCACGACACTTCCACTTCCCTCTGTAGTGACCATAAAGTAGATTTTAAAATGCTCTGTCTGCTTACTCTTTTTTCTTTTTTTTCAAGATTACTTCACAAAGAATTCATAAAAATATTGAAAAATAATCACTTCCTGGTATAAGCAGCAGCTTTCAATTAAGCCCTTGAAAAAAGAACTTCTCTGCCATTGTTGTTGACAAAGAGGGTAACAGAATTCCTGCTGCTGGACCTCAATGATTTTGTGTAGAAAATTGGCGCTGCCAGTGGCAGACACTGGCCCTTAAATACAAATGACAGCTAAAACAAGTAAATAGCAAGACATACAATTATCAATTCAGCTGGAATATTAGACTTGAGCACAAGGATTTCCCAGGATAACTCCCTTAAGTCGTCAGTATTTCTGGTTTACTCAACTTAACTACGTCAGCAAGTTTATCACACTACTAGTTTGCACAATGGCATCTTTTTTTACAACTTTATTCTCTGTGCAAGACTTAAATTTCAATCCAATAAGAGGTGGACTAAACTAAAATTTTGGATTAACAGAGCTTCTTTATTGCACACATGCATCAGTGAGCACTGAGCGGTTTCTGCAGGCATCAAGTTCTCTAAAAAAACACAACCTGTACTGGGTGGATAAGCTCATTGGCATGAGGTTGAAATGCAATATGAAAACAATCAGGCAATAGAATATTTCCTGTTACACGGTCAAGGTTCACCGGCTCTTGGATAAACAAGAATCTCTCAACAGATTCTCACTCTTCTTATTTATTTATTTTTTTTATCTTGTTTGGGTTTTTCAGGCAGGGAATTGAAAAAGTGAAGTTAATTTATGAGTTTTATGAGCCATTGTAGCCCCAAACAACAGACTCTTTGCAATACAAACCCCAGCTTGGCTTTGTTTGAAGCTAGTTATTATGATTAATACACAAAGCCACAGAAGTTCTTTTTCCCACCATTAACATCCAAATGATTTTGTTTACCAACACAGAGATTTCCCTTGCACTTATACTGCAGCCTTGTGGTTAATTAAAGACCAAAACTGGCAAACCATGAAAAAAAGGTGAAAACCTAGTTTCCATGGAGACACTGGAATACTTGCATTTGGATTTTCCCTTTTTGGCACTGGGGAGATGAGTTTAAAGAGAAAGGAGGAGAGGAGCTTTCTGGATGATGGCGAGAATAGATTCCAGCTGCTGTGCGTCATCTCCATGCATGCACACACACACCCGAACATGAGCCTAATAAAATGAACCAAGTTCCTGAGACAATATTGTTGCAGCCCCACCTGCAGTATCATGGGGGGATTCCTCCCTAAGCCCCTGCCTAAGGGTCAGCTGGACCAAGGTTTTAGGGAGGGGGAAACTCATCCCACCTCAGATCCCAGCAGAGAGGTTTCAAAGACATCAGACACACCGACCGACTGAGAGACAGAAAGGAGAAGAGGAGGAGGAGGAGGAGGAGGAGGAGGAGGAGGATGAAGAGGAGGAGGAGAGGAGGAGGAGAGGGCTGCAGACAAAGACTCCCATCATGAAGCATGAGGCAGGAGAATTACTTTCTTCTTGCTTTAAATAGCCAAAGGATGCAGCCAGGCTCACAGCTCTGTAGCCACAATATCGAATGTCTCTCTGGTACTTGTGGTTGCAGATGTATCATCAGAAACTCAAGTCCACCTCCTCTCTTACTCTATTTTAGAGGAAAAAAAGAAAAACAGAAAGCTATAGGAAACTGTGTTGAGTCTTTCTACAGGTCTAAAAAAAAATGCATTAACATCCAGAGCCATTTGAGACTGGAAGTCAGCTTTCACACATCCTGTTTTAATTCAGCACCTCTAATCATTAAAATAAGAAAAGTAACATTTAACAGCAGATTGTAGCTCTAATTAGTTTGTTCAAGTTTCATCAAAAATACAAACGGGCAATCATTAATTCTATTTTTAAGTTGTGAGTCCCAGTTTTAATGATTTCCAGGCAATTATTTTATGCCGACCCAGAGAGGACCTTTCTGATTTTTAAAGCAACCATGAGTTTGACTGTTTGAATATTTTTAAGTGTATGCATATTAATATCTATGCTTTTACATAATTACAGTGTATTCACCAGTCTTAACATGTGAAAAAGAAGAGATTTTACCATCAAACTCTAGATTAGCCTTGAGTCCAAAGTGCTGTATTGTTACTGGTGCAGAACAGTTAATGAATTAATTGTATCCGGGGTCTGCAAAATGGAACATTAAAGAATAAACCTGACCTTAGTACACATCTGCAGGTAAGAAAAATAACAAAGACTGATTATGAGTGACTTTGGGTTAAATTTGATGCATAAACCTTTTCAAAGTATTGTTAATAAAAAAAAGTCAGAGGGATGAATTATCAGACGGCTCCATTTCCTATTTACTCAAGCTCATTTCCTGCAGTGTGGTGTGAAAACATGTAACCATACAGGTGCATGTCAGTCAATAGATGATCACCCCTGTCATATCGTGCCTAATCACAAAGAATCAACATGGCCTTAAACAACAATGCAGCTGAAAGAAAAACAGCAGAGTTCACTTGAGCTGCTAAATCTGCTGCTGGGATGTGAGACAGATTCTTTCAATCACGCAGCAAACAGCGAGCTTCTTCAATCCGAGGTATTTTCAGGTATTTTATCAGGGGAACAGATGGTGGAAACCTTGAGATGCTGTTGATTTATTGCTGACCTTTTCAACTGTCCACAGGGAGACATGTAGTCAGAGAGAAACCAACCAGCACAGGACAGTCACGCCCAGTCTACATGAAATTCAAAACTTGAAATATTTCCACAAACAAGACCTGTCCTGTAATTACATCTTAAAGTAACAAACAAAAAAAGATGACGTTATCAATCTGCAATGACTGTCTCCCTGAATTTCCTGCAGAGCAGCCACAACCTGAACCAGCAGGAAAAAACAAAGAAGCAGCAGCGGAGGCCTGTTGTCCTGACTGAATGAATGAATGAAAAGACTAAACGCACACATCTCCTCTGTGGCCGCAAAGAAAAGCCTCTTTGTTTCAGGTGAGTTTCTGCTTCGGTATCGAGCCGGCCAGCCCCTATACCAACCCCCCTGTCCATCCAGCTCGCCCCGTCATCTCGACTGAGTGAGGCATTGTGGGAAGGCCGGGCATAAATCGCCTGGACCCAGTGGTGACGCCTGGCCACAAATCAGACCCCTGCTCACTGTCTCTACGCCTCCATAAGCAACCCACAGGGATCAAGGCTGGCAGATAACTGCACAGCCACGGGGAGGAAATCACTGTGTCGAGGTGTGTGTGTGTGTGTAGGTGTGCGAGGGAGGTAATTGCCCACAACAAGGCCGTTAAAGGCTGATGAGTTTGTGTCCAGCAGTCATCCGTGCACACACATACTCAGACACAGTACTCCCTACAGGTGATAGGAGACGTGATGTATAGCCTACATGGCTGTCAACCACACTAACAGTGTCTTTTACCATGTTTCATTACCTAAAAACATCCACTTACACACACCTTGTCTCTTTGTTATTCATCACCTGGGTTGCCACCATTCTGATGTCATTAAAGCTATAAAAAAAATGTCAATGCTGCAAAAGTTTGGCTTACAAATTATCTATAAATAAAAGCTATAACATAAAACTAAAACATTCCACTGGATAATACAGAAATGTGTGTGCAAATGAGTAATCATCACACTTAAATTGACCGAAAGGAGAAAGCAAAAGGTGGCTTCTTCTTTCTTATTTCTTGTTCTGCTAACCGACTCTACAAATGCTCAAAAGTATTCTGTTTACATACAAATAAGCAAATCTTGACTTGCTCTGCTTGATGATTTTCTCAGAGTTCTAATTAAAAAATAAACATTGTGAGTTTCAGAGCTGCAGATCAAAAGCATAATTCAAACCACCTCTCTGCTTTGTTTGCGTACATGGATGGGGGATTAGGAGAGCAGTTCTGGTGCCTAATACGTTTTGATTGTGCAAAGTGCTGATGGGAACTGGTCTATCTATATTTGAAGTATGAGTGAACAACCGCACACACAAAAAAAACTCTGGTAATAAGTAGAGGCCCACCAGGCTGCTGACCAATACAGAGCAGCAATTGTTCTACAGTGAATATAACTGTTTCAGCTCGGACACAAAAACAACACTGCATAGCTCGAATACTTCCCAGTCTAATGTGCACAAATACACAATGTGGACTGGAGTGCAGCTTAGGTTAAGGTAAGAGAAGTAGACGGCTGATGTTTAATGATGCAACTATTCTATAATGATTAGATTCTGGTCTGATAGGATATGTTATGTCATGATGGGAAAACTGAGATTTGATTGTCTACATGGAAACGTAACCAGAAATGAGTATGCAACATGAGTTTAAATAACAGCTTCCTAACTGAGCTCATCTGTTACCGACTGTAAACATCCGTTATTACAGTGACAGAAGCTTTGGAGGCTTAGCTTGTATATATTTCTGACCCAATTTCATTGTAAAATTCTCTAGTTTAAATTTTTTCCCCATGCAGAAAATTAATAAAGATATAGATAAAGAGTAGAAAAATCTGTGGAATCTTAAATGGCACTACCATCGACACAATCTTATCAAATGCTTAAGCAACATAGTGATGAGTACGATTAGATAAACTTTATTGTCAGTGACGAGTGGTCTTGAGCCACAGGGGAACATGCAGCTTTATTACATAATAGATGTCTAACAAAAGTGTGTGACAGTAGATCAAAACATAACAACCAACATCGGGGTTGTGATTGGTAGGAGGACAAAAACATGACCACTGCACAAAAACAATTTTTGAATGTGAGGTGCTGTGAGGTGCATATGTGAAGAGCCAGCTCAGGAGCATATCAGGAGCAGTCCTCCTGAAATTATCTAGATATTTTCAGGAGTGTATATGTGAAAACTGCTGAGATCTCTCTTTTTGATCAGCTGGAGAGTATACAGACATTACTCGCAACACAAGCTTGAGAGAGCGAGTGCAGATCGCCCACTAGCTTATTTTATCTTATGGGAGATCAGGAAGTATAGCTGGGCTAACGTAAATATACCTGGTCGGCCAAGCCGTGGGAAACACTTTCAAAGATAATTAACATCTTGTGGGTCAACTTTCTTGGTTGGAAAATCTGGAATTTCTGATAAATCCAGAAGAATCACATCCCTGCTTCTGCTTCATACAACAAAAATAAGAAAGTTAATAACAGCAAAACCCCTAGGTGAAAGTAAATACTTGTTAAGCAAAATAATGTTTGTGGTCAGACTGAACCAGTGTGATTTAGATGTTTAGTTTGGAATAACCAGGCCTTAAAACAGGGAGCTGTCTCACTAAAATAAGCTCCAACCTATCACACAAACTAAAGCCTGAAGAATTAGGAATAAAGGCATTTCTCCAGAATAAATGTTTCAAACAAGACTCTTTCTGCAGTCTTATAAAGAGAGAACATTTCCTTCTGACTGGTCAGTTTGGACGCATAAACAAAATAACTACCACCACATGTGTTTGTATCAGCCGCTACAAAGTCATATCAGTCTGACTCCAGTGGAAATGTTCAAACTAACTGCGTAATGAGAGGAGGCGTTCACTTCTGCTCCATTTACTGATATTCTCGCCC
Source organism: Labrus mixtus (assembly GCF_963584025.1). NCBI lineage: Eukaryota > Metazoa > Chordata > Actinopteri > Labriformes > Labridae > Labrus > Labrus mixtus. The sequence goes on from NC_083623.1 coordinate 4,641,061, forward strand.
TCATTCTCATTCACTATAAAAAAAAAAGAAAGAAAGAGAACAGAGAGGCGGTCAGAGAGAATAGAGACTTCAGAAAAAGGGCCGGAAAGGTCACACATGCTTCTGGGCGTGTTTGTGTGTATCCCTCTGTGTGCATGTACAAGACAGATCAATAACAGTCTGCAGTGGTTTACAGTGGGGGCTGGTTAAACACCGCACCTTGTGATCAGGGCTATGGAGTTACACACAAACATGAGTGCACACATTCGAGTGTGAGCACAAGCGTGACCTTAGCAGGCGTTTTTGAAGGTCCCAACGTGCAGGGAATGAAGAAGAACCCTTAAGAATGCAGTGTGCACACATGCCTGCACACACACACACACAAAAAACACTTGGGATGAGGCGCTGAATTATGCAGGTCCGCCCACATCTCTCTCTCTTAGCCTTGGAGTGACTTTGGTGCACAACATGAGGAGGGGGGAATAATTACAAACTACAGGACTGACTGACCAGTCAAACAGTAACCAGATGGTGGACTGAGTCAGGATGTCTGCAGGTCCACAAGAAGTCCTAATACGTCCCTTTTTTTGATTACCTGCTGTATACCCAAGGCCTCTGCAGTAATTAACTGCTGTGTAATGTCGCCTTTGTAGCCATATTCACACAGGAACAGCATTATCTGGGGGTCCTATTAACATTTTTAATAAGCACAGAGGTCGCCTGTGGGTCTAATCCTGTGTGAATCTGCCATGTCAGTAATCTGCGAAGCAACAATTCTGCAGCAAATTAGCTCCGATTTAGAGGTCATGGGATAACATTAGTCCCATGCAGTGTATTTGAAGGAGCTTTTTTCTGGTTTTGATGCGTTGTGAGAATGATTACAGCTGCAGTGACAGTTTTTAATGACAGCTCTAAGGCATGTTGGGAACAAATTCTTGTGAATCATTTAGCTACTCAGCATGAAGGCTGATGTGGAGAGGGTGCAATCTCAAATCTAGAATACAAGGAACATTTTGATATCAAGCAATCAATCTGAACAAAAATGAAAATTAGATCAAGAGCTCTTCGCTATAGCTCAAGATCCTTTAAAGAAGTGGATAATTGCTCTGCATTTAATGAAATGCAAATGTTTAATTGGAACTTTTTTCTAAAGCACAATGAAGCTAAACTAGATTAGACTTCCGAACTTTAAAGTAAAACAGCAGTTTCATAAATACATACAAAAAACAGAGTCCTTCTACTGAAGACTGTGAAATGCAACAGAAACAATACTGAATTATCAAGTTTGTATTTTCATATTTGAGTAAGTGTGCAGATTGATTTTTTACATTAAGTGCTAGGATGATAAGGTGTTGGAAAAACTGAACTATAGTTGTCACAATGTCCTGACAACCGAAGAGAAAAACTTCAAGATAATTCAAGTTTTAAATTATACACCAAGCGTTAGCAAAAATAGATTCAACTTGCAATCACTTAGGGGTATCCCAAAAGCCGCAAATGCACACATTTCTAATGTTGGCACAAGAGCTTGGTGATAAATATAGTCCGTCAAAGAAATGTAAAGTTAGGATGAAGGACGATGATAACATTATGAAATTCAGCAGAGCAATTTTTCCATCATATTTGGTAATTACAGTATTGACCTGCCAACTGTTCCCTGAGCTCCTGTAGTTCATAGCACGTAAAGAGTTCTCCTTTGATAAAATATAAATAGAGCATTTACTTGAACGAAGATATTCTGAAGCCATATTGCCCAGTCCAAGATGACATTTTTGGAAGATGAATTTACTACCCATTGATAAACAGATGCATCATATTGTCTGCCTCAAAAAAATGTCAACAAACACTGATATCCAAATTCTGAGACATTAATTTGTGCTTGCCCACTTAAACATTCTGCTTCCTCCAAACACCAACAGCCGACACTCCTGTTAAAAGCACCCACCAAAGGAACCCAACACCCACAAGCTACTGACCGTTGCTAGGGCAACCACTTTACAGCTGGGTGTCAAATTGCCACGGCGCTGGTATGCAGGCCATGCCCAGTTCTCCGGTGTCAGTCGGACAAACTTGGAAAGCGGGAAGCAAAATATGCTGCAGCGGTAAAAGTTCATCATAAGCCTGGCTTCATTTAGTTCAAATGTTCAGAATTATTCATACTAAGCTTCCTGATAAGAGCCTTCTATTGAGAGCGGGGGGAAAAGACTCTCAGGTCCAGGCATGACTACTCGAAATCCTCACTAATACTGGAAAATATTTCAAATATCTTCTCCTGACAGATCCATCAGATCATCTTCATCTTCTGGGTCTCGCTCTCTTTCTCCTAGCCGACTCAAATCTGACAACTCTGATGAGTAAATCCAGGTCTGAACAAGGATATCAGAGACCAAGGTGGTTATGTAAACAAACCAACTTTTTTATCAACCATGAAAGTGCCACCTCTACCATCAAATATCCCCTTTCTGTCTGTGGCTCTTCAACAGAAAGAAACTTTTTAAACAACTTAAATGGTTGAAGAAAATGGAGTTACATTTGAGTCCTTTTCTCAAACTGTCTGTAGTAGACTTCTAACTGGCACTGAAAAATACATGGTGGCGCCTTGATGAAAGTTGCAGATATCCTGAAACTGATGCAACTGATGCCACAAGTATCCAAATTAGCACATGACATCATGTGGCCTTCCCCAGAAAACACCAGTTTCGAGCAGGAAAAGTCCTGGTCTGAGCTGAATTTCCACATGCGCAGGATTTACTTCAGCAGGACGTTGCAGAAAATGCTCAAATACTTTCCACTGGTTGGCTAAATTGCCTGGTATCACTGACAGCATTATGTGGTGAAAACACTGATGGATAAGTGTGCTGCATTTGCATCAGGCGCTGCCTCCTTAGACAAACAACTGACCAGGAACAGTACCTCTGGCTTCAGCCTCTCCCATCTACAAAAACATACGCAGCAACATCCAGGGAAACAGATAGACCTGCTCGACTGAAAGCACATGAAAATGCAAAACACAAACTTAGCAAAATGTTACATTTGTCTTTCTTTTTTCCCTGAGACAGATGTACAACTAAACCCAGAACTTCAAGTACACACACATACACAAAAACACACACATACACACACAGCCTGTGCTTGCGTCAGCAATGTCAGCCCCAGTCACACATCACCACTGTCCCGCTGCACCGCTGTGCATTTGTGCGAGTGTAAAATGTGTGTGTGTGTGTGTGTGTGTTGAAGCCAGTCTTATGAAACAGGGTGGACAGCTCAGATCAACAAATATGAGCGGGTGGAGCAGTGTGTGTAGGGAAGTCCCAAGCACACCGAGGTCACCCACTCAGTATTATTGTTTTTTGTATTTTTTCTTTTGTGATTCTCCGCCAGGTCGTGTCAGGCGGGTGGGGTTGAGCTGTGAGACAGGGCGAGGATGGGCTACAGCTCCAGTGGGGGTCAGGAGAGGGCTTCTAAACACCAGCTGATGAGGGGAGTGGAGTCAGAACAAACAGAGCCTCTTTGAATCATTTGGCATCTTCAGCCTGCAGCACCTGCATGTTTCTGCAGAGATCCCAAAAATACAGTCAGTACATATTTTGCTGCAATGTCTGTTTTAGATTTTGTACAACTGAATGAGTCGGACATTTGGACGTAATCTGTATTGTTTTGCCTGGAAATTGGAAAGAATATGAACTGCATTTCATGGATTTATGTTAGAAGGCTGGCCCACACTAAAATATTTTTTTAATCTGATTCAGATTCTCTTAACAAGAGTCCAACGAAGTCCCTCTGCACGTCTGCCGTCATTAGTTTGTTATGCTGATACTTTTCACAGGCCAACAAACTCCAAACCAGCAAACATTTCAACACTCAAACCAAGCACCAAAAAATGTTGTGGTCCATGTTCTAAAAGTTGTGCAATGTCACTTGTGTTTTGTATGCGAGGCCTTTTTTTATGCTGGTGATTGAGTTCAACCAATCAAAAAGCATCACACCCGAGGGCAGTTTTTCCAGCCAGTAGTGTTTAGTAGACATTGGCCTTCAAAGTCCTAAGAAAATTGTATGCGTTATTTCAAATACAAACTACATTTTTGATCTTACAGCTATTGCAACATTTCCAAAAATCCTTTTTAAAACTCTAATCACATTTACAAGTGCCTCTTTATATCACCTTAGTAGGGCTACAACCAATGGTTCCTATTTTGAAAGACAAGTCAATTAAATAGTAAGTAACTTCTTCAAATGTCTTGTTTCAGTAGCAGCAAGCTATGCCCATCATCACAGGCAGTTTGTTGGTATTTCTGCTTCAATATGTACCAAAACATTCAATAAACTGTCAAAAACATGAGCTGTAACTTTATTTTCTGTGAGTCAGCTATGAGATATAGTTTCAGTTTCAATATCTGTTAATTAATGACAGCTCTCTAATATACCTCATCTCTCATGACAGCTGGGATCGGCTCCAGCTCCCCGCGAACCCGATCGAGAAAAGCGGTATAGATAATGGATGGATGGAGGTTTCATGAAGGCTTCTTTCAGTCTACTTTGAATTGTATGTTTTCTTTCCAGGATGCTTAAAACAAGAGAAGAAGCTCCTGCGATTTCATTGTAGTCAAATTGGCGGTATATGGACATTTAATAGCTAGCAATTAAAAAGGCTTGTTAACATTTTCAAGTCTTCCGTAATGGATTTTCCTTGTGTGACTGTTACAAGGCCCCACTGGCAATATAGAAGGTTGAAACTGTTTCTTTTAATAACGTTTACAGACAAATAAAATAAAAGAACAAAGAAATGAACAATAAAGTTGTTTTGAATGGCATACTTTTTTTAATTTACCACCCAAATGTAATATTTTGGTCTCAACGCTGCTGCCACCTCCCTCTGACCACACACAAACCGCCAACATGTGGCAGACAATAGGTTTTCCTCCCAGTCACTACACAGACCGTCCCTCCTTGTTTTCCCTCCTTGTGGGCCACGACTTAGACATTGATCTGCAGCAAAGCACCATGGGAGCTGGTAGCAAGCGGCGCTAAACACTCAGTCATTGGTCCCTGATTGCTGTCTGATCCTGTGAGGTCACCGTGGGGTTACTTCTTGTGTGATTGGCCCGTGGGGAGGCAAGTGGGCTTTGATGGACAGGTGAGAGAGCGAATCAGCAGCTTGACGGGAGGAGGCAGACCAATGGCGGCCAGAGGAGAGGAAAAAAGGGGCGAGGCGGGTTAGGAGGTGAGCCGGGGCCTCTGAGGGATTAACACAGTCTGACAGGCAGGCTGGGACAAACACACACACATAAACACACATGTACACACACACACGCACACACACACACATGCAGCTTTTAGTGCGGGCTGCTCTGCTGAGCACACACAATACACTGCTTGTTTTAGAACAAGAGGAAAGAGAGAAAAGAGAGATAAGAGAGAGGCCAAATCACAGAGAAGGAATGTGTGCAGAGAGCAGTGAGAGAGCGAGATTATGAACCACAGGTGCTTCCCAACTCATGTGAAACTCCCGCTGTGGCTCTAATGCGAATTCCATGACTCCTCCATGACTTTTCCTAATTGTTCTTCCTCTCTGAAAGGCCTGGACTCCATCCAGGTTTCACTGAAACCTCTCTACTGCAACAGATTTGAAACTAGCTGTAAAAAAACACACCCAAAAAAAAAAAATGTATTCCAGGGCAAAATTCCCCAATTTCCACAGAGACTAAATCTTATTACCTGACCTTCTCTGTCTGGTATTCTCCACTCCAAACTCCATTTGCATTCCAGGAATTCCAGGACTCAGTGGGGACCCTGAAACCTATGACATATTACCCATTTGGATCCTCACATCCCACACACACACCCACCCACTCTTACAGAAAGCATGCTGATGTGTTATTCTGAACTGCTTAGGGAGGCTCCTTTACGGAGCGCTTTACATTTATTGATCAGATCCCAGCGGCCCATCTCGGAAAATTAACAGCCTCCGAAGTGGAGCGAGGCTTCTGCTAGAATGGGGGAGTTTAATTTAAGGCTTAAAGAACCTCTAAATTAAAGTAGGAATCAATTGCCTGATACATCTGCTACCTAAACAAATGTGTAAATAAAAACTGTGGGATACTACAGCACATTTTTTAAACAGGGACAACTTCTCATTAAAGACAATCACTTTAAGCTCCGATCATTTCGCAGCAATGTGATTTCTAATGTTTTCAAGGCTTACATTTGAGTTTGGGATATACCTCTGTTGCTGTTTTTGCATCAGCTGCTAAATAACTCCTGTGTTATTGTATCTCTGATCTCTAAAATACACAGAGTAGGTCAGGTTGGGTTTGATGGCACATGCTGAAAAATGAAATCTACCTGTAATAAGCTGTTTTTGGCCTCTTCATAGTCAGCTAAAACAGGTCTCTTCAAATCATTTTAATTTTTCTCATCATTTCTGGACAAGCTAAACAAATTAATACATTTAAATAAGATCAATAACTAGATGTGACATTTTCCATTTTGCTAAACTTTCCATAAACACCTAGTTATTTTTTGTGATGAATAATTTGTGTATAATGTAATGAGGGAAAGAACCATAAACAGTTGCAAAGTCACACACGGCATACGTTTCATAGTGTTACAAAACTGGTTGTTTTCACTTGATTTCCTCTCACCAACCCACCGTCATCCTACCAGGAGCTAGAGTAGTCAACGTTTTCAGTACTTGTCAATACCATGTGTTTTGAAACAAAACAATATTGGTAATTTTAATGATTGATAGTATGAACACGAGACAAAACGTTTTAAAAACCTACAAATCTTTAGTCACTTTTTGGACCAATAGTTGCAACAGGTAAGAGAGAGAGAGAGATCCCTTGCTCAATAGATACAGTCTGCATCAAGGGGAACGCCCACAAAACGTCACATATGGTTCGCGCTGAGGGGGAAAACAAATCTCTAGACACAATGCTAAAGGGCTGCTGTATGCCCTTGATCACTACAAATAAACTGAAAAATCTAAATCTAAGGTTTAATATTTTACCCAAACGAAACACAGAGCCGAGTAGGAGAGACGGGAGGACGAGCTTAGTCGCCAGTGGGATCCAAAATTCAAATGTGTATGTCTGTAATCAGCAGTGCAGCACCGCATTAGAGTTACATTAAAAGTAATTTTCAACTTATCCAAACTGTGTAAGATTGTTTCAGGGGGGCCATGTATGTTGGATTAATAGTAAAAAGGCAAGTAAAATACATCCCACGCTTTGCAAACTGAGCTTTGCCTTAGACTAATACTTGTATTTCTGTTGCCCTGGTTTTCCATACAGGTACTGCTACCAGGATGAGCATCAAAGGAGGTATCACACCCTTTGTATCACGCAGTATTCAGCTGCTTAACAATCTCCAATCATACAGTGTGAACTTTACACTCTGCACTTTCTATTTAACTTGCTACTGAAGTCCCTCATTTAATCATGTGATGCTTTAATGTGTTGTTATGAGCTCTCCTGTAAATGTTTGTTTGTATTGCATTTTAAAGCTTTTGGTGCAAGGTAAATTCCCCTAGGGCAATAAAGGTTTAACTCCTTCCTTTAGATTTTTATAGAATTATTATTAAGTTTACATATCTGGTGTCGTGACAGCCCTACCAGGCACCATATCCGACCTTACATTCAACTTTTACAGACACGTCTTATCACACACTGTCTCACCCATAACACTCACACTGAATCACTCTACAGGAGGATGAAGTGGACTTCCTAACAAGCTGGGAAAAAAAAAACAGTGGTGATAAATATCCTGGCTGTCCAGAGTGACCCTCATCCTTCTTTTTAACAGGCAGCAGCCAATAGAGCGAGGCCAGCTGCATTAATTACAGTGAGCAATGGGGCTGAACAAAGATTGGATCCTGAACTGAAAAGGTTACACTACACAGCACTAACACTAAGCAGATAGAGAAATTCAGTTTTATGCATACAGGCAGAAACACCACAGCTTTTTTTTCTAAGAGCTGAACTTAACATGACAGAGCAGCAAGGTCAAATCATTCCTGTTTGTCGTCTGTTTGTGTGTATTTTTATGTGTTTTTGTCAGATATGTGTGTCCGAGGTAGGTCATAACTCTGCTGGACAAGCCTATAAGTCCTGATCCTTTGCCCTGTTTCGTAATAAAGCGCCGTATAGAAATGACTCATGCGTACACACACAAACACACTCAAACTGGTCGCCATAAAATGTGACATACAGCACAGTTACAGCTTCAACTGGTTGGGCTGTCAGGCAGACACTTGGCAAAACATAACAGCAGGAGGAAGGACACAGGTGGACACATGAAGTGGGCCAAATTATATAAAGGAGGTGTGACAAACCAGGAGCAGAGCATCCAGTTGCTTACTCGTTCAAAGTATGTGGGAATACATTATGATGGGGGCAGAAATTACAAACCAACAATGACAAGTAACTAAATAAATATGTGCTGCTAACACAAGAGTAAAGAATGCGTAAAAAGGGGGAAATGTTAGTGAAACTGGTGCATCTCTTCTTCTACCAATCTGTGTTTACATTTACCAGGAGTGCTGATAAAGCTGCTTTCTATTTACATCTTCCAAAGCCTTTGCAGATTTGCAAACGGTGAGTTATTAATTCACCTTTTACAACTACATTTTTCATATTCTCTTTCCCCTATAACAAACTCTAACTGGAAATATGGAAAAGGAAAAAACGTGGAAGCTGCAGCAGGCTGATCATCACAGTGACTGTGGTCTCCACAAAGCCGCCACATTGTTAAAGAGTCCACATTAGACCCTAAATTCACTCAGGAAGGGGTTTGAGCTGCTTCCTAGTAAGATGTTGAGATAGTAAAAGATGGATCTGCTCCATCCTTCTATGATGCAGACATATATTTTTCTCTCCTCTGAGGAGAAAGGGATCATAAAAATTGCCACTTGGGTATTTTCAACGATAATGTCAGCTGGAGTAATACTCTTCTTGTCCCTGTCCCTGAGACTCTGGTGATTTCAGCACACTTAATTCTACAGAAGACGGCATGCTGAGTGGTTGTAGCATCAATCTCATCCCAGACCAGTTCAAGATAAATGCTCTGTGTGAGTAAGGGAGAGATTACAAACATCACCTTCTGAACATGAAAAGGCTTGATTTATACTTAACAACACTGTTGCCTACATGTGGTTTACAGTGTTTAAAGCATTTATACTTTTGCCCCGATTTGTCTACCTGCTCCTCAGTGAAACACCTATATCTTTATTACATGCATCTAAAACCTATCCCTTCATGTTGGATGAGGAGAAATTAATTAATTCGACTGAAATGACTACAACACAAAAACAATGCAGCCACAATATGCCTGCAACACCAATCTAGTTCTAGCTTTGTGTTGAAGTCTACAAGCTGTAGCAGCTAACAACAAACTAGCATCAAGCTCAGTGGACCAACCAGAGCTGCAGCAGTTTGCGTTGGTGTGAAGTAGTTATATTCTGGGGAGATGCAGGTCAGCATGCATATACCTGATCTAAAAATGTCAATTCATCACACAGGGTAAAAAAAGGCTTCATGAAACCCAAACCCTGTGAAACCCAAAAAGGGGTGTTAATTAGATTTGTGATCCAAAAATAACATATAATGTAATGTAATATATATAACAATAAAAAGTATAACATGGGCCTGAGCTTAAGAAGGATCTTCCTCAGGCCTAGAGAATTATCACATCTAAGAACTGAAACACCTCGATGAAGGTGACACACTCAACCACCCACCCATCTGTTACTCAAAGTGCAGCAAAATGAGCAAGCACTGAACGCTGCTCACTTCAAGTCCAGAGCTGCGTCATAGAAAAAATCTTATGATAAAAAAAAATAAAAAAAGACGCATGAAGAAAACATGCAAACACAACTATCATCACCTGTGAAAAATAATCACACTTCTTTAACAAGCCTGTCAACCACAGAGTGTGTTTGAGAGAGAGTGGGGGGGGGGGCTCTTTAGCTGAGCTCCTGTAGTCTGTGCTCATCACAACCACAGCGTTACCATGGTGACACAGGCAGCCAGCTCATGACATGATCAGCGCGAGACAGCAAGAGGAAGGGAGGGTATGGCATGATGCACACAGGGGGACAATACAAACAGAGACAAATGCACTGAGCCATTTCTGTGTGTGCGTGTGCGTCCATGCATGAGTGTGTGCGTGTGTGACCTCATGGTATTGTAGTTGTGGCTGAGGCCAGCAGATTTGTTAACCAGGCCTCCACTGTGCTGCTGCCAAACATGCTGCTACCATCGCCAGCTGCTGCTGAAAACAGGTACACGCTGCAGACGGATACTGACCTTTCAGTCACAGTCAGACACCACACAGACAACAAACTTTCTCCCCGTAATGACGGATATTTCTTGGCTCTACACAGATTCTTTTCACAAAGATGTTTCAGCTCCGTGTGCTACAAAACAAACTTCCCTGCATCTGAGCATCAGTTAATTGCATCGTATGGTTTACTTTCTTTCTAAGGATATTCAATTAATTGCATCTTGGCATCTTTCATAAAGCAGAGTGCGTGGGAGGAGCAAGGCAAAAATAGGGTCGAGCAATGTGCCAAATATCTACCTTGCAACAACATGCTGTCAAGTAGAGCGAAAACAAACTGTTAATTAACTGCTGGCATGATAGACAGATAATTCTGTGTTTTTTGAAGATCCTGCAGCTCCAGCTTTGCCTCTTGTAGTTTTGTATGCAAGATGCTATCTTCTTGACCTTGAAGCAATGACTGACAGCTGAATTGACATTAAAATAATAATGAGTTGTAGGGCCGAGCAACATATCAAGTTTTTAAGATACATAGATATATTTTATGCAACAGGGTCTATATTGTTATACTTACTACTCCAACAAAGTTCCTAAATGTAAAATGATCTGGTTATTCAACTCAGTCTTCTTCAAAAAGGTATTTTCCTCCCTCTACTCAAATGTATTAGCAAGGCAAGATAGAAGAAACAAAAACTGTATTTATATACTGTATATACATGTCCTTTTAGCAACAATCAAGACAAAGGCACATAGTAGTCAATGGCCATACATGATCAATTATGCCATCATGTCTTCACAAACAAAATAGTTTGCAGCACCAAATCAAAGCTGACCCAGTATGCTAACAATAGCATTAGTGCCCCTGTTACAAAAAGAGTTGTATGTCTGGAGATGTGAGATCAGGAAAAGTCTGGTGGAATAAAATAAAATCTGATCCTGCATCAGTCTGAAAACAACCCAGTCATTCCACCTACAACCACAGGAAATCGGTTATCTCCATACAACACACACTTCCTGTTGGCTTCCTGCTTCCTGTGCTGTAGGAAAAACTGTGGAGGGAGGGGCCGCTGATGTGAAGTCTGGCTACATGTTGCATTCATGTCCCGTAGGAAAGAGGGTGGATATGGACTTCCTACTAATAACTGTTTTAAGGAAGTCAGTCCTTTGCACAAAAAACACCCTTACCTGAATTTTCATAATCAGAAGTTAACTAAAAGTCATTTTACTTGCAGGTAAATTGTTGTGTCGTTTGTTTAGCATTTCATGACAAGGGTGCACAAGGAGTAAACTGAAGTGCACACGGGGAACTTGCGTGACATGTTGCATGAAGAAGGCAAATAATTGCTTTCTTTGCCTGCCATCCTTCTGTTTTTGTATCCCAACAAGAAGCAAACGCTACAAACGCTTCAGGCTACATCCGCACTAATAGGTTTTCATGTCAAGACGTATAACTTTTGCTATGTTAATGCCTAGCATCTACAGTACCACAGTGTTTCAGAGCCCCTCAAACTGAGACTTTTCAACATGTTTTAGTGCGTAGGTGCAGATATGGAGACTTTCGCAAACCATGACACAACACAATATTTGCTCGTTCATTGGGTCTTGACATTTATAATAACATGTCCTCCTCAAGTCCTCGCAATCCTGTCATGTCAATGTTTTATTGGAGAAAACAACCACCTCGGCAGGCAAAACACAACATGAAAAAAAGCAATGAAAGAAGCTGCTGATCTCATATTCAAGGATAAGTTGTGCATTTTTCATTTCAACTACTTTGAACATGCATGGAAGGGAAGCTATTATTTAAGTGATTACTGTACCTAGCAGCATTCTCAGTCCTTTATGATGCAGCAATGTTTTCAGTTTGCGTCTCTACACCAGTACATGCATGCCCAGTGTTATCGTGCTTAAGCACTGTACGGGACAACTTTGCCTTGTGTTAGTGCGCTTAGCCATGTGAGAACATAGATTTGAAACGTTGCTAAAACACGTGGAAGCACAAGTAGAAGTCCTAGTCACCAAATATTTGGCCATTTGCTGTTTTTAATAATCAAAAAATGTGAGCCTACTCCCGCACACTGTCTAAATTGCACAAGTATGTCGGTACAGAAACATTGCCAATATATTGTGGCAACTTAGAGAGGACTCTCTCTCTCTCTATTTTTGGTTAAAAATATGATTGAAGATCTGTAGTGTGTTTTAAAGCTTCTGTAATTTTCAATACCATCAATAATTTCTTTTTTCTAGATCCTTGCTTGTGTTGTTCTTGCTCTCTGATGTACGTCGCTTTGGATAAAAGTGTCTGTTAAGTGAATTGTAGAATTGTAATTAAATCAATAGAGGTTACACTGCATTAATGCATTATCCACAAACGTAGTTGGGGTAGTGCATTAAACTAATGTCTTAGGTATGCACGATCTTCCACCAAGCCTATTTAGCCTGTTTTGCAGCTACGTCATGTGCAGCGATGTTAACTGAGCTGTTACATTTCATAAAACTCCCTCATGACTTTTGCAACTATTTTAGCCATATTGTCATCAATTTCAGAGACAAATTAAAAAAAAAACATTTAAAAGACTAAAAGAAAAACCAGACCAATGAAACAAAAGGAGAAAAAATAATTGAAAACCTGTCCGCCTACCAAAAGTTGTAAAGCTATTAATACGCCACACATAATTGAAGAATAAAAATCAGGAAAAGTGTGCTTCCAGGATGCTTGCGGTCAGCTGACTTGTTAAAAAGAAAATCCTTTCCACGCTGTGTTAACCCTTCTCTGTCCTCCAGCCTGGTAGTTCAGCTCCAGCCAAAGGGATGTTAAAGTACGTACTCTGACATCATACTTGCTTTAATTTTCCAACTCTGCAGCGACTTAAAAGCTCTTTAAAGTCTATTTAAAGGAATTTATTCTTTTTAATGCCTTAAATTTAGATCTAATACTTTTTTTTTCTGTCTTTTTAAGCTCCTGCAGACACCCAGACACTCCGGCATCCTCTAAGTCTGTAATCTACAGGCTGACACGCAATCAAGCCACAGCAGCAGGAATGTATAAGCAAAGTTGGCAGCTTTTGGAGATCTTAAGAGGTTGGCGTTTATTGGAGTTGATTTAGTGGAGAAGACGGTCTTGGTTCAAGGCAGGATCAATCGAGAACTGGATGGAGAAAAAGGCTGCCATGTCAGTTTTTAAAACCATAAGCTTCCGGTTTGAAAGTGAAATAAAAATGCTATCGTTAGCTCTCTAGTCTTCTCGCCTGCAAAACACACAAATAGAGGTGTGTTTATTTGGCTCTCACATAAACACAAAGCTTTCCATGATTAAGAGTTACAGACAGGATCTTATGATTCAGCATCTATCATCTAAAACAGTGGTTCTCAACTGGTCTAGCCTCAGGAGGACCCACCACCAACCTTCTTCATGAAAAATCCCAAAACAAACTTCTCGGACCTCAGGCAGTACAAAACATGTGACAAAACAAAAAAACATGTTTAAGAGCACTTCATGGACTTTTGTCACAATCTTTTTCCCAAGGAAAATGGCTCCACAACCTACTTTTAGGTCCCGACCCACCAGTTGAGAACCACCCATCTTAAGGAAATCTCACATATAGTGGCAGTGACCATCTCACTTTACCAAACATCAAACTGCAACAGCCAGGGAGTACAATAAACTAATATAGACATCTATATTGCCTGCCTCTCTAACAACAAGGCTGCTTATAATACCTGGATTAAACAGAACTACCCACTAACTACAACACTTCCTGCCTGAATGCCTAACAAGTGGTTGTAAGGTGATACACATCGTCCTCTCCCTACAGCCCTACCAATATATTCAGTCAGCTGATAATTTGGGCCAATCCGTCTTGTATTGGTATGTAAAATTTTGATATTTCACTTAAGGTAAACTTAATCTGCAGAACATATTTTTCTGAATACTATGCTCGGTTTGCTTAAAAAAGGTCCTGACCTGTAGTTTGTCCAGCAAAAGGTGCTTCAACACTCTCAGCTCATATAGCAGAGCACCGCAGCTGAGCAGACTGGGGACCGCAATACAAATAATAGAAATCATCAAATTACGCTAAATAATCTTTAATAAAGCCTTCACAATGCATGGTTGTATTTGTGCAAAATTGGTGCTAAATCCACATAGAAAAGGTCTTCTTTCATTCCCACTTTTAAAAATCACTATTTCAAGTGGCACCGGTGGCCTAGTGGTTAGTTTGCACACCCAATGTAGCTCTCCAAGCGTGCAACCCAGGTCCTGATCCTTTCACACATCATTCCCCACTCTCTCCCTGATTTCTGAACCTGACACTGTGCTGTAAAGGGGCATATTTTAAAAAAGACACTATTTCAGGAGCCTTATTAGTAATCTGTTTTTTTTCTCATCTTAAATCAGTATTGTTTTATCTCTAAAAAAACAATATCAGTCAGGCTTTGCTATCTCTGTTGTTAATCTTGCACTTTATACAATGTCTGCTTGTCCTGCACAGTGTGCGTCAGTATGCATTGTTCATGTTTTTATTTAGATGTGCCTCTGACACGTTTGTTTACGGTTTGCTTAGGCTCATGCTTCCCTCGTAGCAGAGCTTATGAATAAAAATAAAATAAACAACCAGTAAGATTTCCTCCAGAAACTTGCTTTTCAATTCCAAGTTCCTGAGACGGCACTTTGAGGTCGACTCAGCTCTGGAAGTTATATTTAGGTACAATCTTGACAACAACTTCTCAGCTATGCGCAGCTATTCAAGCACCAGGAAAATACTGGATATCAGCTGTCAACACAAACTCTTCATCCACATGAAACACATTTTGTGGTGGGGAGGATTTCTACAGACGCTACTCACAATCCTAAAGAAGCACTCAGCTTGTCTTCAAACAGGACCGAGAGCATCATTATTAGTGTGACATGTTGAGTTGTTCAATGCTACCAAAATGTGTCATCATGTACTTACACTCAGGCTTCAAAATAAGATGCTATATAAACCTTTAGCACCAGTTTTCACCTGCAGGGCTATCAATTAAGAATTAATACATAGAAACATTCTGCATTTAATGAGCCTAGTACTTACTGGGTCTAACTAAATTACAGTTTTTAATGTAATTAAAACAACAAATGTATGCAAGTTCTGTATCTAATGCTTGTTTTGGTATAGTATGAAACAACAACATCGACTGTTAGTTTCACACAGAAATCAATCAGGTATTTTGAATAAATGTCCTGCGTTTCTTTGACACATCCATCACATCCACAAGCAACACTTTTCTGCTCGTCCTGCAATCTCACCGAACTTATATGAACATCAAAACCTCTGAGAAAGATGACAGCGTCAAAAAAGGGCGTTTGGGGTGCTGGTTTTGCTCAGTTAATAGATAAGGGCCTCATATACAGAGGCTATAGCCATCAACATAATGGCCACCACCGGTTTGACTCCCGGCCTCGGCCCTTTGGTGCACTTCAACGAGGGCTGAACGATCGGTTTTATCATTGCTATTGTGATGCACAATAATATACACACTGCAGGACATGAGATGTCAGAAGAGGGCTGACACTTTTGTGATTTTTGGCGCAATGAAAACCATTTTTTTTTCATTTTCATGAGTAATCTTCAGGAAAAGTCCGTCTGATATCACCGTCATCAGCAGTGAGAGAACTGACCAATGTGCATGCAGTTTGTATGTCACTTAGGACGAGGCGATAAATCAATTTGAAAGATGGATTGTATTTGTGGTCTAGGAGGATTTTCCAGAATTTAAAATCTAGATTTCCTCTTTAATTTACTCAGCCGCTTCCCTTGGGCTCTCATAGTTCACATCCTCCCCCCTCGTTTATACTTCCTACAGAGTGGCTGAGTGGCCCGAGGTATTTGCCACCCAGACACAAGTATTTTTCTGAAGTTGCTCTGCCTCAGCTGTACTTTTGCTGTAAACTGAAACTTCATAGTGCACTTTAAAACAAGCTTACAGCTCACATGTTAACCTGAAAAGAAAAGGTTCAGGGTACTTTAATAATCCTCGAAGGGAAATAGAGTTTACTTTTGTCTAATTTTTACTGATAAAATAAATGTGAAACTTTTAGTCATTTCATTTAGCATTCTTTTTTAGAAGAAAATAAATTGAATATTATTGAAAATCAATCAAGTTTGGAGTTTTATTTCTAGGTCATATCACCCAGCCTTAGTGTCCCCTTCATGGAAAAATGTACAGGCTATAGGTGATAATGTTGGCCTCAAAGATAGGCAGATGCTCAGTCACAGATTTGAGAGGAGTGTATTCCAGCTCGAAGCAGCACCCTGTCGTGGTGCGTGTGCTTGTTAATGCCGTGACCCCATATACGGACAATTGACCGGATGTGTCGTTGATTGTTTATTTTTAGCTGCTACACCTGGATCGCACAGGGTGAAGGTTTATGTGAGTCACAGGCAGCTCAAGACGATGAGCTTTCGTTTGATTAGAAGTTACAAACACGTGGCTGGTCATGTACACAAAACGTAATAGAACACGCGCCACACGTTTATTTGTTAAGTTTATGAAGAAAGTAACGTGTCGCTCAACGTGTTCGCTCTCGGGCTTCAGCCAGTGTGTGGTGAAAGTAGGAGGTGATGAGAGCAGACATCCAAAAATGACTTTAAAACCAAAATTTATAACCGTTTGATTAAAATAATTAATATTAATCAATTACATTAATAATTAATTAATGTAATTGATGAACATAAAAGAAACTGCATTTTATGTAGTTTAATTTCCTTCTTTTTAATCGTAATATCAAATCCAATATCGTTCACCCCTATTTACCATCCACCTCTCTCCATCCATCTTCCCTGTCTCCATCCAGCTGTTTTATAAACAAAGGCAGAAAAGCCAGAAAATAAACCAAAAAAAGAACGGGCACTAAAAGAGACCCTACAGTGTCATATTCTAAAGCGTTGGGCCACTGTTCAAGCTGATGTATTCGACAGGTTTGGAGTGAGAACGAGCTGATTTATGCAATGGTCTGTCTACCTCATCCCACACACACCCACACTTATCCAAAACCTAAAAAATAACACCCAGCCCTCTTCTGGGGAAATCTACACAGGCTCTTTACAAAGGGAAGCAAAGTAAACTTTCCCACCACCTTTTCATCCAAATCAAATAAACTGCTGGTGTGATGTTATCTGAATCCCATCCCATCGATTGTACTCCATCTTTCAAGCTCTGTGTTTGTTGAAAATCTGAAAAAAAAAAAAAAAAAAAGCCCCACAACTCCCGCCTTAGGGCGAGTCCCCCACGTGACACGAGTACCTGTTTATGTTATAATAAGCCTCGTCATAAGTCTCACAGCAGGGTTCACTCAGTTTGGGTTGCAAGATTAAAAAGTTTTAGAACCTTTGCTCCAGACTAATCAGCCATCCACGGCTAATCGAATCACACGAGTGATCTCACTACCCTGCCTCTGCCTCTCTCTTGAAGTTATGTTTAAATGTTTTAAAATGAACACTGTGAATCACAGGTATGAGTGTGTTGCGAATCAAATCTTGAGTAAATCTAGAGTGCGTGTTCAGCAGTATATTTCGTGCACAGCTATGCTCAGGAGAAGTCTAGACGGCGTGAAGGACACTTGTGCAGCTTGGGGGCTCTACCAGCTGACATATGGGAAGGGTGTGGCGTGGTAAGGAAGGACATGCATCTGCTTACGTTTAATCATGTTCTACTGGACTGAGCAGTCTTGAGCAGCAAAGCTAAAGCAATGCTACTTGTACAGAGGGGGGGGGCAATCATTCCTCACAGGATGGAGAGGGTTGTGAGTGCAGTATACAACGCTGGCCAACGGCTGGACAGCTTCAATCCTGATAAATTAATCGGCTCAAGAAGAGGAGAGGGGACCCTGTGGCCCCCCCCCCCTTACACCCTTATCCAAGGAGAGGTGGGGGGTGGTGAACCGCCCGCCTAAAAGAAAAGACACAGCAGCTGACGCAATCACAGTCATGGCAATAAATCAAAACTACTTAACCATGAGATGGTTGAGAGGGGTTAAGGTTAGATGGATATTGACTGTCTCCTTAAGGAGCAGAAATATCACCACAGACCTTTCTGCTGTCTTAGTAGTTTGTTACCAGAAGCATGCAGGGAGGGGTTTCTTATCCTGACATGTTGTTAGTAAACAACCACAGAGCTCCAGACGGGACATGTATAATTGCAGCCCCTGCACCTCAATATGTTGCAGGGTCAAATTATTGCTGGTCAAACGAGCAGCACGCATCAAGCTAGCTGGTGTGGGGACAATGCAGGGCAATACTGGGTCGATAAATTACACTGGCAGGAGGGGGTTTTGTAGCCCTACCTGTTGTGAGAATTTACACCCAGCATGTTGCTAATACTTTAAGCTTTTATCTGTTTGCTCTGCGTATCAAACAACCCTCCCTGTGCTGCTATAGGGTCGTCAGCCATTGCAGGCAGTGCTGCAAGCCCGCTTCACCCCCCCAGCACACACAGCTAGCATAGCTGGATAAATTATGATTTTGCGTTTAAATAGCAGTCATGTAAGCTGTACTGGGTTACCAGGAATCAGGCAGGGCTGTTTCTACTGTTTAACACAATTGCACTGTTCATGTTCGCTCCACAGGTAATGTGCTTTGCTACCTAGCTAGCTAGCCCGGATACGTGCCGTTCCCTCTTGACAACACGCCAAACTCCATTCAAAAATGTAGCAATTCGGTGCTCACCTCCCTTTCCGCACTTTTACACATTTAACAGAATTTAAATTGAAATATTCAGCAACTAGTGGCATTCGATAACAATTCGGCGTATTTATCTGGCTGTTTTTTTTAAACTGTCAACTTTAAAAAAAACAATATCCCCTGCAACTACTTGCAGCGACGCTACGTGTGTGTGATTCTCTAAATAATCGGGATTTCACTTAAATTGTCGAAAATAAATTAACCGAACAATAAGCCGGAATAAAAAAAAATAGATTTATTATAAGTTTAAAGGCTTTTGTCGTGTTAAATTTGTGTGTATATCACGATATTGTAAAATAGCCGGTTTCTGCAATGGAGTTTGGCGGAGTGATCTCCATTCACGTAAACCGAGTAAAACCACGCTGCCCACAACATTTCGGCTTTCAGCATGTTCAAGGGAAGTGTCAGCCAGTGGGTAGTTATACGGTCTCCCATTCAAACAGGGGTAGGGCCTGTGGGACCTCGGCCTCTCCTGCTAACTTCGCGGGGAAGGGAGGGGGGGGTCTCCTACCTCTGTGGGCCGGCTGATCTCGAACAGGTCGAGCCGGTTGGCGTTCCAGTGGTTGATGATGTCTGCCAGTTTCCTCCTCTCCTCCTCCCTGCTCCCCGTCATGGTGGACAGCCTCGTCTGACCCTCTCCGTCCGTCGGTGTAGTCGAGTAAAAAAAAAAAAACTCCCCGAAATGTTAGTCCACAGGAGGAGAAAACGCCGCCACGAAGTAAAAAAAAAAAACCAAAGAGCGTCAGGTGTTGCGGTTGTAACCGTCCGTCTTCTCCGCTCACCAACCGACCTGCCGTCTGATCGGTGCGTCTCTGCGCGCTCCCGATTCACCGAGGACGCGCGCCACTGTGTTAACCCTTTGAGTTCCGCTCAGCGTTGACGATGATGACGCTGCTTTCTGCTGGTCACACGCGGTGCCGTTAAAGGGTTAACGATGACTACTCACGGTAGTAAGAAGCATTACGTCAACGTTTATAATTAAGACGATTTATTTTTTCTTCTCTAATAATTAATTACTACACATGTTAACCATATGAATGTTCAGTACAGGAGTGAATTTATTCCAAGAAGATTACGAGATATATGCTCATTTTATATATCTATTTTATGTTTAATTTATGTTTTTAATAGCATATTAATAATTATGAAAGACAAACAACAATTAATACATTATACAATAATATAACGCAATATAACTATGTAATACAATATTTTAAATTACCTTAAATTCTGGAGAAGAAACGCACATTTAGAATAGAATATAATAGAATTACTTTATTGATCCCAAACTGAGAAATTGTGGCGTTACAGCAGCAGGTTATCCAACACACAATATGAGTAAAAAAAAACACAATGTTAGCAAATCTAAACATAATATAATATTAAACACAAAGTAAATAAGCACTTAAAATATCAAAACTAAGAATGTGAATATATACAACCAGGATTTAATGTATACCTCCAAACCCAATTTTACCTTCCTGTATTTAACAACATCACTTAAAAAGACCTCACTCTTTAAAATATCAGTCATTAGAATTATATTAAATGTGATGTGATTCATTTTCTTTTCATAAGTAATGATAACTATAGGGAAGGCTGCAACAGATAAGGAAAAAAAATAGGATAAAGAAGAAGAAGAAGTTATAAAATAATGTATATAATAATTATGAATAAATAAAAATTCCCGTTCCAGTTGTCTAAAATTCAACACTCTCAGAGGAAATTTACAAATGTTTGTTTGTTTGTTTTCTTTAACTTTTACTTAACTTTTTAGTCTTCTAAACATATTATCGAATTTGATATTAAATCTCCCTAATAACATAATGCACCTGCATTCAAAATACACACACAAGAGTTAGAGTGTATTCTCCTTTGAAGGTCAACATGGTTTCATCACATTGATTTTAAAAGTTTCAGGTGTGTTGTTATCACAAGAAGTATCATTCTAAAAGTAAAAGAATGTTTTATGAAATTATCAAAAGAAACATGAAAACATACATTTATGTGTGAGACCATTCTGCTGCATATTAACACTTGCACATTATAATGATGATTTGAATCTTTTATCCTCAAGCAGCAGGAGAAAAGGAGAGAGAAGTATTATGTGTTTATTTTCTGTTGTGTTTTTGTGTCCTTAATGAGTCTTCGAGAGCAGGTGATGAATTCCACACATCCCTGCTAAACCCATGTGTCAAAGACACACACACAAACATCCCTGCACTGTTTATTGTCAGGTTAATGTGGCAAACACAGCAAGCTGAGCATCCATCCATCTATCCGTCCATCTATCCAACCATCAGTCCATCTGTCAATCTATCCATCTTCCATCCATCCACCCTAACCATCTATTCATCCATCCATCCGTCCATCTTCCATCCATCCGTCTTCCATCCATCCATCTGTCCATCCATCCATCTGTCCATCCATCTTCCATCCATCCATCCATCCATCCACCCTAACCATCTATTCATCCATCCATCCGTCCATCTTCCATCCATCCGTCTTCCATCCATCCATCTGTCCATCCATCCATCTGTCCATCCATCTTCCATCCATCCATCCATCCATCCACCCTAACCATCTATTCATCCATCCATCCGTCCATCTTCCATCCGTCCATCTTCCATCCATCCATCTTCCATCCATCCACCCTAACCATCTATTCATCCATCCATCCGTCCATCTTCCATCCATCCGTCTTCCATCCATCCATCTGTCCATCCATCTTCCATCCATCCATCCATCCATCCACCCTAACCATCTATTCATCCATCCATCCGTCCATCTTCCATCCGTCCATCTTCCATCCATCCATCTTCCATCCATCCACCCTAACCATCTATTCATCCATCCATCCGTCCATCTTCCATCCATCCGTCTTCCATCCATCCATCTGTCCATCCATCTTCCATCCATCCACCCTAACCATCTATTCATCCATCTGTCCATCCATCTTCCATCCATCCATCCATAAATTCATCCATCATCTTAGCCTATTTTTTTTCAAATATTCAAAACAAATCTCAAAAGTTGTCTGATGAAAGTTCTATATTTTGGAGATACTGATTTGTTTGAATGTATTCATCGACTTAAGTAAACTGACTAATTAAGGAATGTGTCAACTACACGCTCTTAAATTTACAGAAATGTGAATACAGGGAAAGTCTGCTGCGAGTAAAATTAAGTTTATTGTCTCTTGTGAGAATAGATTTTTTTTACTACAATTTCAAGGCTAAAAAAAAAAAAGGCATTTCATTAATTTAACATGATTTTTTTAGGGCAGTTTTTAGTCCTAACCTCATCACACATACACACACGCCCTATGTTCATGTTTGTGATGGATGAGCCATTGTCTGCCTACGATGCTGATAACATGTGTCCTTCCTGTGGACAAACAATAACACAATCAGCAAACGTTGGTTTCCTTTCTGTTTGTGTGTCTGCTGTTGAAGGTACTGAGGCTTGTGTGTGCTCCATCTACACAAACAGCAGCCGCTCTTTATTAACACACAGTTGTCAGTGACAGTGAAAGGTCACTAAATATCAGGCAGATACATGAGAAATGTCAGGAATATGGTGATGATCACAGCTACGAAAATAGACGTGATACACCGCTGGGTTAGTCATGATGTCAGACTCCCACCTCCTCCTCTCGTCTCGTCTCCTCTCGTCTCCTCTCGTCTCCTCTCGTCACAGGGAAGCTTTTTATAAACACATTAGTCACTGTGGATGAATTTGTGGGTGTGAGTGCCGCGCTGACATCATGTGTGAGTAATGAATGCAAAAAGAGTTTTATCAGAGCAGCTGGTTATACTGTACACATCCGATTAAAGAAAAACAAATAAACAATGATAAATAAACTGAAATAAATCTGAATAACCTCCACCAAGGGGGGGGGGGGGGGGGGACCATGTTTGTTTAAATGGTTTTAATGCAAGATTATCCATATACTACTGTTGAACACTGTAGTATGAACCAAGGAAGAGCCATTTAAACTTTAGCAAACAAGCAATAGTAAT
Source organism: Labrus mixtus (assembly GCF_963584025.1). Taxonomy (NCBI): domain Eukaryota; kingdom Metazoa; phylum Chordata; class Actinopteri; order Labriformes; family Labridae; genus Labrus; species Labrus mixtus. Next base: position 4,664,057 of record NC_083623.1, read on the forward strand.
ATCATGATACAAGAAAAAAAAAGGGACCAGTTACGTCCTCTTCCATTAATTACTGTAGTTTAAAAGAGTGACAGGTATCATGGCACGCCCCCTTGAATTGAATGCTTGAATGCTGAGAAACTAACTTAGCATCTCTTTACTTAAAAAACAACCAATTTTACTTAACATTTTTAAGTAATAAAGATGATTTTTAAGTTAATTTTTCCATGATGGCATTGCTAGTTCTGTTAGCGAGTTAATAGCAATTTCCTATATGTGTTAGCATGGAGCTAAATAACTCAGATGTACATCCCGGTCCATCTGTAGAATAATGCTCCAACCACCACTGACTGTATAGTTCAAATGAATGTGCTGATCTTAACAGCTGAATATTGTCAGTGTCATTTTCAATCCAGGACTTTGACTTATAAAAATATATATTAGCATACTTTAGCATTAGGTTTTTGTCCCTTCTCTTGTTGTAATTGTCCTGTATGTTAAATTCAAGATCTTCCTCCAACACTGGTGAGAATGTTTCTGCTGAATAGAAATCAAAAGCAGAAGTGAGAAACCACAACAGGAAACCAACTTCACCAGATAGCTCTACCACTTCCTGTATCTGTGATTCTATCACTGCTTCAGTCATCAGACACACACACACACACACACACACACACACACACACACACACACACACACACACACACACACAGCGGTCAAAGACAGAAGTTGCACTGATTGTTAAAAATCTGTGCTGACAAAACGTCTGCTGATTGTGTCTCAGTTTAACTGGATGAGTCGATACCTCTGTCATGTTCAGATAAAAAGCCGGTGAGATCATCTCCTTTCATCGTTTGCATCTTTAAACTTCACATCCTCAAAGATGAGATCACATGCATATGGGATATCCACCCTGCCTAAAAACACATCAATTATTTTATCTCCTGCCCTGGTCACAACTATCCTCTAAAATCTGCTAGTTTTGATGATAACATGCAGGAACATTAAATGTTTGGCTTCTTATCTAGAGAATAACAGTTTCAAGCAGATATCTCTGTTTAAGCACAAAAGTTAGATAGAGGTTAAAACAAACAAGGCCCAAAGACAAAACAAGAGGAACAAACGAATGAAAACATTTGATAATGGATGGCTGAAGAAGTAGTTCATCACACGTACAACTCAATCACAAAGATAAAGAACTGTGGGGTCATACGTTTTTTAAGTTCAAGTTAAACCTTCATGAAATGAAACAATGAAAAGAGGAAGTTGGCTGTGAAGTGAAGTCATTAAAAAAAGGAAGCAGGAAAGTGAGATAGCATTGTTTATTAGGCTGTTTGTAGATGAAAACAGCTTTCTGTAATAAACCAACACCTTCCATAAAAAATAAAAAAAAAATAGAATTATTTAAGAATTTTCAATTTTCAATTTCCAATAAATCTCTGTTTCTGGTCCAAACAAATCCAGAGCATTCAGGAGCAGAATCTAAAGTTAGAAGGAGGACATACTGGCTGCTGCATTGTCGTCAGAGAAGCCAGCACTTCAACATAGCATGTTTCCTTAATGTCTGATCAGATAGTAAGATACCTTTATCATTTCATTCAGGAGAGATCTTACAGATTGGACCTTTAACACTACAACTGTTGACTTGCGCTATCAAGCCGAGCTGATTGAGACCTGACCTTGTGACTTAGCATTTCATCGTGTGTTCACGGGGAGGAGTCCTGCTCGGCCTCAGGCCACTCCCAATAATTTATCATCATCTGCGTGTGCGCATGCAGTTGTCATTTAAAGGATGTTCGATTTATTGACGTCAGGGTGAACGGCCACATTTTTAATCATCAACTCCATACTCATGCTGTGGAGAGGACACAGTGGGTGTGTCAGCCAATGAAATAGATGAATCGAGGCGATGGTAAGAGTAAAGAAGAGATGTAAAAAGCTCACCAGAAAAGCTGACGAAAATATCCTTAGAAAAAATAAAGAGAAATGAAAGAATGACAGGGGCCTGGAAAGGAGTTGATGAAGCGTAATATGACCTCACATGACGCGTTTTATGATGATCGACTGTATGTTTGACCTGAAGTTTGAGGTCAGCTCCCGCTCTCTGTCTTCATTTACCAACTACTAATCTTAACACAGTAAAACCCAAAGATAATACTCCTAAATTCAGCCAGAAATTCACCTTATCAGACCTTCCCTTTAATGACTAGCAGCCCTGACATAATCTTTATCCCACTGATTATGTGGAAAGTGAGAATATCTTCAAGCAAGAAAAGATTTAAGAAAGTCATCTTATTACAGTGGAGTTATGCCTCTTAGACAGATAAGGAGGGAAAATGTCAAACTTTAACGTCATGAGTGCGTAGACAGTTTTCTGCAGAGGGAGAGAGAAGCTGCTGGATGAATTAATAGATCTGCTTTTCTCTCTGAGACACCCGTGAAATACCAAGCATGCCAGGGCTGATGCAATAAAGTACATGGAGGATAAATAAGAGGGTGAGACTGCGAAATCTTGGACACATACAAAGAGTGCATTGTAGTTTTGTTTGAGATGTTTTCTTTCGCCCCAAAAAAATGGAAGTTAAATTAATTATGTGTTGATCTTTCCCTCTAAAAAAAAAGGCTTTTAAAACGACTCCACTGTTAGCGTCAAGGCTACCAAAGTACTGCAAGATAATCAATCAATCTTTATTTGTAAAGCGCCAATTCATAACAAATGTTATCTCGAGACACTTTACAAAAAGCAGGTAAAAGAGCTTACTCATTGCTACATTACAAAGACCAAGCGTTAATCCATCATGAGCACTTTGCAACATTAAGCAAAGTTTCAGTGGCAAGGAAAAACATCCTTTAAGAGGCAGACATCTTGGGCAAAACCAGACTCATGATGAACAGCGATCTGCCGAATCTGCAGTGGGTTTTAAAATTGGGATAGAAGAAGATGCAGGAAGAAGGAGAGGGTCCAGTTTTTGTTTAAGTTCTTGTCAATTTACAGCTTAAGAAGAGGATGCTATTGTGCTTGTGTTTTTTTGTGTTTTCATTGTGTCTCATTGCTTTGCTTTGTATTGTACCAAACTGTATTGTATCATGCCGTATGATACAGAATGGTACGGCATAGTATCCTATTGTAGTATATTGTATAGTAGGGTACGGTACATTACAGTACGCTAGGGTACATTTTTACATATCGTATCGTATCATGCTATATCCTATTGTGTTGTAGAGTATCGTATTGTATCTTTTTTGTAGTGCATGGTATCCTTTCCTTTCCTTTTGAATCAAATCATTTGGTAAGGTATCGTGTCCTAGTTGGTTTGGTTTGGTATCCTAACTTATAGTAATGTATCATACATTGTGTGATCATATCTTATTGTGCTGTTTCATATTGTTTCCTGCACTGTTTTATCATCAATCGTATCGTTTCCTATCGTTTCACAGTGTCTGTCATATAGCAATGTTTGGTGTCATATGGTATGATATGTTATATGTTATGTTGTGATATAGTATGATATGTTATGTTGTGATATAGTATGATATGTTATGTTGTGATATAGTATGATATGTTATGTTATGATATAGTATTGTATGGTATATGTTATGTTGTGATATAATATGGTATATGTTATGTTGTGATATAGTATGGTATGGTATATGTTATGTTGTGATATAGTATGGTATGGTATATGTTATGATATAGTATGGTATGGTATATGTTATGTTGTGATATAGTATGGTATATGTTATGTTACGATATAGTATTGTATGGTATATGTTATGTTATGATATGGTATGGTATATGTTATGTTGTGATATAGTATGGTATATGTTATGTTGTGATATAGTATGGTATATGTTATGTTATGATATGGTATGGTATGGTATATGTTATGTTGTGATATAGTATGGTATGGTATATGTTATGTTATGATATAGTATTGTATGGTATATGTTATGTTATGATATGGTATGGTATATGTTATGTTGTGATATAGTATGGTATGGTATATGTTATGTTATGATATAGTATTGTATGGTATATGTTATGTTATGATATGGTATGGTATGGTATATGTTATGTTGTGATATAGTATGGTATATGTTATGTTATGATATGGTATGGTATATGTTATGTTGTGATATAGTATGGTATGGTATATGTTATGTTATGATATAGTATGGTATATGTTATGTTATGATATAGTATGGTATGGTATATGTTATGTTATGATATGGTATGGTATATGTTATGTTATGATATAGTATGGTATGGTATATGTTATGTTATGATATAGTATGGTATATGTTATGTTATGATATAGTATGGTATGGTATATGTTATGTTATGATATGGTATGGTATATGTTATGTTATGATATAGTATGGTATGGTATGGTATGTGTTATGTTATGATATAGTATGGTATGGTATATGTTATGTTATGATATGGTATGGTATGGTATGGTATATGTTATGTTATGATATAGTATGGTATATGTTATGTTATGATATAGTATGGTATGGTATATGTTATGTTATGATATAGTATTGTATGGTATATGTTATGTTATGATATAGTATGATATGGTATATGTTATGTTATGATATGGTATGGTATGGTATATGTTATGTTATGATATGGTATGGTATATGTTATGTTATGATATGGTATGGTATATGTTATGTTGTGATATGGTATGGTATATGTTATGTTGTGATATAGTATGGTATGGTATATGTTATGTTATGATATGGTATGGTATATGTTATGTTATGATATGGTATGGTATATGTTATGTTGTGATATAGTATGGTATGGTATATGTTATGTTATGATATAGTATTGTATGGTATATGTTATGTTATGATATAGTATGGTATGGTATATGTTATGTTATGATATGGTATGGTATATGTTATGTTATGATATGGTATGGTATATGTTATGTTGTGATATAGTATGGTATGGTATATGTTATGTTATGATATAGTATTGTATGGTATATGTTATGTTGTGATATGGTATGGTATATGTTATGTTGTGATATGGTATGGTATATGTTATGTTGTGATATGGTATGGTATATGTTATGTTATGATATAGTATGGTATGTGTTATGTTATGATATAGTATGGTATGGTATATGTTATGATATGGTATGGTATATGTTATGTTATGATATAGTATGGTATATGTTATGTTATGATATAGTATGGTATGGTATATGTTATGTTATGATATGGTATGGTATATGTTATGTTATGATATAGTATGATATGGTATATGTTATGTTATGATATAGTATTGTATGGTATGTGTTATGTTATGATATAGTATGGTATGGTATATGTTATGTTATGATATGGTATGGTATGGTATATGTTATGTTATGATATAGTATGGTATATGTTATGTTATGATATGGTATGGTATATGTTATGTTATGATATGGTATGGTATATGTTATGTTATGATATAGTATGATATGGTATATGTTATGTTATGATATGGTATGGTATATGTTATGTTATGATATAGTATGGTATGGTATATGTTATGTTATGATATAGTATGATATGGTATATGTTATGTTATGATATAGTATGGTATGGTATATGTTATGTTATGATATAGTATGGTATGGTATATGTTATGTTATGATATAGTATGATATGGTATATGTTATGTTATGATATGGTATGGTATATGTTATGTTATGATATAGTATGGTATGGTATATGTTATGTTATGATATAGTATGATATGGTATATGTTATGTTGTGATATAGTATGGTATGGTATATGTTATGTTATAGTATGATATGGTATATGTTATGTTGTGATATGGTATTGTATGGTATATGTTATGTTATGATATAGTATGGTATGGTATATGTTATGTTATGATATAGTATGGTATGGTATATGTTATGTTGTGATATGGTATGGTATATGTTATGTTGTGATATGGTATTGTATGGTATATGTTATGTTATGATATAGTATGGTATGGTATATGTTATGTTATGATATGGTATGGTATATGTTATGTTGTGATATGGTATGGTATATGTTATGTTATGATATAGTATTGTATGGTATATGTTATGTTATGATATAGTATTGTATGGTATATGTTATGTTGTGATATGGTATGGTATATGTTATGTTGTGATATGGTATTGTATATGTTATGTTGTGATATGGTATTGTATGGTATATGTTATGTTGTGATATGGTATGGTATGGTATATGTTATGTTATGATATAGTATGGTATGGTATATGTTATGTTGTGATATGGTATGGTATATGTTATGTTGTGATATGGTATTGTATATGTTATGTTGTGATATGGTATTGTATGGTATATGTTATGTTGTGATATGGTATTGTATGGTATATGTTATGTTATGATATAGTATGGTATGGTATATGTTATGTTATGATATGGTATGGTATATGTTATGTTGTGATATGGTATGGTATATGTTATGTTATGATATAGTATTGTATGGTATATGTTATGTTATGATATAGTATTGTATGGTATATGTTATGTTGTGATATGGTATGGTATATGTTATGTTGTGATATGGTATGGTATATGTTATGTTGTGATATGGTATTGTATGGTATATGTTATGTTGTGATATGGTATGGTATGGTATATGTTATGTTGTGATATGGTATGGTATATGTTATGTTGTGATATAGTATGGTATGGTATCATAAGATGCACCTCCTTTACCTCACGTATAAAGGCAAAGCCTCTGCTGCTGCGGATGAGTAGTTTTATCTCTGAGTGTTTGATCTGTTTATATCTCAGCTATCACACACATGTGATCAGACAGGCAGCTAAAAAATGCACCTCTCTCCCTTCATGGCCCCGTGATTCAGTGTGTTATCTATCAACACACCTTTCTCCTTTCCTGTTCTGTTCTCGCCATCTGTTGCTCATACTCCAAGAAAAACATTGATTTCTCCCACTCAGTGCAACAGGAAACATCTGCTGCAGTGTGAAATGTGGCCTTACAGGAATACGTGCAGAGGTGGAGAAAGTACTGTAGGAATTTAAAGGTGTGAACAAATGACTGTAAGCTCTTGTAACAGAAATAACATAACCACAGAGTGAGCAGCATGTTGAATCACTCCAATGCAATTTATCTCTTTATGGTTAATGCAAACTGCTCATTTCCACTAAAGGTGACAGGCTCAACATGTGACGCAGACACTTCAAGCAAAAGCTGTAGTAGCAGACGTCGGACAAAGCAACAGAGTCTGCTAAGTCCACAAAGATGGTCGCATAGATAGATAGATACATAGATAGATAGATACTTTATTGATCCCGAGGGAAATTCAAAGCATCAAGTAGCAGGTTACAAGACGTACATGACATGAAACATTTGTTACAAATTAAACTGCAAAACCGACGCCCCCCTCCCATACATATATATTAACCCAAAAAAAGATTTAAAGAATACCCCTAGATGAATCAAACTTAAACTGTGCAATTAAAAATAGACTTATACAAGAAATGCATGTATACACTCTATGCACCATGCAGCAGTCACAGTGTATAAAAGTCCCATTGGCTCAAGGGGAATTCTCCGTAGAATATCCTGCGGCATTCTCACATCAGCCCACTCAGACTTGCTGTGGAAAAAATACTAGGGGTCTGGTAGGAGAAACTCCAGGTGAAGTCCGAGCAAAAAATGTGGCTGTTTGCGTTCACATACACAGCTCCTCCTGGACATATCAGGAGTTTTTCAGGAGAATTCTGCAAGTGTGAAAGTGTTAAAAGTCTGCTAATAAAGACATCTCATTTGTTAATTTCATTTTTTAACAGGGGTTGGAAACGCATTGCAGGACAGGATAAGACAGGATTGCTGAGTCGATAATTTGTCCCACAACTTGATTCAAATGTATACATAAAAAGGACAGTTAGCAGCACATTCAAGCAAGGGCTCCAGCTGCCGCAAACTGTCACAAATTCTCAGCATTAACTAGCACGAGAACTTTTTTGTTACCATATTCATCACACCAAATCTTTTTTTTTGAACGGTGTATTTGCAATCATGTCGGAGATCAGTGCAGGTTTGATTCAAAGCCTGACCTTACAAACACAACAAAAAACTGATCACATGCAGAAAGCTGATTATACACCAGGAGGGATAGTCACTTTCAAACCCAGCCTAACAGGATTATAACGAAGCAGAACAAGAAAATGGTAATTTTGGATTTAATTGGCACAACAAACGCTGCTTGAATTAGTTTTACTTACAGGATGTGCAAATCAGGATTGTTATGTGGAACAACAGTGACCTAAAAGCAACCCATACCATACAAATAACAAGACGCTCTGCAAGAGGGCGGGTCTTCATAAATAAACAAATAAATAAAAAGTTCAGAGTATTTGCTGTAACATGGACGCCCTTATATCTGTTATACTATGCTTTTGATTTATTATTTTCTGGTTCTTTTTCGGGAAAATTAAAACATATCAATGCACTGTGAGTGTGTTTATTTTGTATTTTTTAAAGTTGTATTATTTCGACATAAAATATGAAATTTTGAGAGAACAAAGTGGTAATGACTGTTCAGTTGTGATCCATCTTGAAAGCTATGGTTTATTCTATGTCCATCGTGTGTGTGCAATTGTCATTCTGATGGATTAGCTAAAATTATTAACATCTTGAGCTTCGTGTATACTCAGTTACAGAGCCGTGCCTCCAGCCTTTTTGGTGTCCTAGGCGAGATTAGGGTAAAATTCACCCCCAGTACAGTGTGAGTCCATGAGGACAGTAACTAATCAGACCATTATTGTTCTTTGTTCCAGGCTGTAGACATGTTCATTTCTGCTTTAAAAATTGTCATTTTTGAATGGGGTGTGTATGTGACTTATGGGTCTTTGAGAGCCAGCCTCAAGTGGACACTCGACGAACTGCAGGATTTTGCTTTTTGGGTCGATTTTTTGCTTCTAGGAATAAATTCAACAAAAAACAACAACAACTTGACACAATAAACAAAGATCAATGATTACTAGGAAGGTCTGCATCTCACAGGTTGTTTTAATTACTCTCTTCAAATCCACAGGATATTTAAACATGGTGCATAGCAACTGACCATTCTTTCGACCAATCAACGGACTGCGGTGTGTCTAGCTCCAACCTTTAGGGTCTGATCGGTACCATTGGCACCCAAACAGAAGGGTAACAAAAAAGTAGGATGGTCCCGCTCAGTATTTTTGGTAATCTTCCCAACTTTTGAAAGTGGAAATGCCAGTAGATGTGTACCGTACCAAACCGACGCAGTTCGGTGCACAATCTTTTCAACGACCTCATACATATGACGATGTGTTGCTGATGTTCAAAAAGAAGAGGTATGTCTTTATTTGTGAAACCTGCAAAGGTATAACTTCACAATATGCCCCATGTTCCTCATTTTAGCACAGACAGCCGGCTTCTTTTCATGTATAAACCTTCATAATTAAACATATAGCCTAACCCCGAGACTACAATTCCAACTTTATTCTCATAAATTGACGACTTTAATCTCATAAATTTGCGACATGGCCCTAAAACGCCGTCGTAATTGTCTGTGTTTCTACTTATTAAAAGTTAAAAGAAACATGAAAACCCATGTTCAATCCACTGTGAGATGCTCTGTGCAGTTTCCAGTCAAGTTTGTGTTGAATGAAAGCTCTGTAAGTGAGAGATCCTCTCCATATTGGGAACAACCTTTCACTGCAGTATGTCTTTCTTACAGCAGACCTTAAGGCCACTCATAGCAGGAGAAGCACAGGTGTAACTAACAACATTAAAGGCTCGGTCACAGCAGCAGTGAAAAGGAGCCTCACAGGGGGGGAAGTAAATCCTTGCGAGTCTTTCATGTTAAGCTGAACTTTGGTGAACCGACACGCACATTTTCAACAATGACCAACCCGAAAACGGTGGAGGAGTAGAGAGCTAGAGAGTCAGAATGTCAAAGCTTTGCTTCAGAATCCATTTTTTTTGCAACACTGCTTTGATGGAGACATGAACTAATCCTCAAAAAAAAAAAAAAAAAAAAAAGACATGGCTTACACGTTTGACACAGAGAATTTCATTAGAAATCATCTTTTGTGTAAACAGTGTGAACATACTGGAAATTAGTAACCAAGCTAGCTAGCTGGCTTGCTAACTGACATGTTGAGAGCTATGATGGATACTAAGAAAATGTGGTTTGTCAGCTATTCACTCCATAGCAGCATTAAAAATGTGTATAAGCATTATAACCACACAAATTCATAGATTCATACACACAATGTTAAAAAATAAAAACATACAAAAGTGTGTCATAAACTGATTAAATGCGAAAAGCTAAAAATATATAGCATAATTGTGATTGAGGTAAAGTTAAAAAATAAGTAATAAATAATGATCAATCTCATCTCAAAGCGTCATGATACTGAAAGAGATTGTTTTAGGTTTTTGCAGGGTCAATGGGTAGAATAAGCGTTTATAATTGTAAACTGTATATAGTAAGGAACTATGCAGCACCTTTCCATCTGGTCATATGTGCTAAATATGGACAGCAGAGCAGTATGCATGCTCATGTGCTACAGAGGCCAACCAACAGCTGTTGATCTGTCCTGTTGACTAAACATCTGTTAGTCATGAAGTAACTCCTCCCACACACAGATGAAGACATTACACTTCCTTGTCTCCACAATGTTAATGCACTTTTTCATATGATAAGGTAAGAAGACATGGACATATTGTTTTATATTCCTTTCTTCCTTCCTTTACTGCACATTCTGTCGTCTTATTCCTCTGTTTCTCTGAGCAGTCTTGAGTCTGCACCTTTTTTCCAATTGGCCACTGGGTGGTTATTACTCGAGCTGAAGTTGCAGCTTGTGTAGGGTGCAACAAACAGATCCATTAACTTCCACACTGTTAAAAAAGCAACCGTGCAAAAAGTGGAACAGCTTTGTTTTTGGCTCGCTGCACTGACCCTCTCCAATCCACCAAGACGTATCACGTTTGTGTTGCGCTCCTTGTGGACGCAAAGCTGCAGGAACATGGCAAAAAAAAAAACGCGGAGGAGGTGACGTGAGCCGCAGAGAGAGGAGCGGAGTTCGACAGATGTTTAGAGAGCTGGTGTTGGGCAGAGCGACCGTGCACAGACATCTGGACAAAGCATCAGAAGCCGTGGGTTCAGTTTGGAGAATTCATGTCTAAACGTGGTTTTCTTAAAAAAAACAGCTGCAGGGCTGTTTTTGAATTGACGCATGTTAACATTATAACTGGGATGGAATAATCTCATCAGCATACAGTGGGGCTTGTGAAAAACAAACACGGTGGAGATGGCAGGCTACTAAAGCAGAAGAACATCTAATAGCCTTTCACACTGGATTTCATTACAGGAACATTGTTCAGAAAACTCATTTATGAGGGGGCTAAAGTCACTTTCATTTTATGAATTCATTTCTTATCATTCTGAATTTCCCCCAGATATGTTCACCTTACATTAAAGACACATGCACAAAACCTCTGGGCTTTTTTTGTGAGTAAATGCTAGTTTTATTTTAGTGATATTTTTGCTCTAAGTACCATTCATACTGCAGTGTTTAACATACACTTTAGTTGTCAGAATGTGTAAAGGAGCCATAACTAGTGTCAAGAAGACCTTCTGTTTTAAATGATGAAGTATGCATCATCCGGCTGCTGCACGTAGCGGCCAGCCCGCTTCATCCCACAAGCTCCCTGAGCTTCATTAGTCTGATAAATTACCATTTGTGACCAAAAATAGAATGTGGTTTCTGTGGGAAAACACACAGGGGGTAAACTTGTTTACTCGCCAACTAATGAATAAGACGTTGGTGTTGAGTGTTTAGCATTGATATTTTAGTTTTTGCCAACCCCTTGTTCCTCTCCGGCTCCACCACTCTCCTCAATAATATAATCACTTCCAGCTCCAGGAAACCAACATGGTAGCTATCAAATTCCCCCCGCCCCTCCCATCCTGCTTCACCCCACATGTGCCTGTGAGTCAGAGATCGATAGACGAGTGCTGGTAAACATCTGATATCAAGTCTCTGCGATCGATTTCAAGTGATGATGAAAATGTAAAAGGAGGAGGATGGGAGTTGAGATTGTTAGTGGTTGTAGGCGATGTTGAAGAGGTGAGTTTTTTTAGGGATTTCTTGAAGGTGGTGAGGGAGGGGGAGTCTCTAGCCGCCGGGACAGAGAGTAGTCAGAAAATCATGGGTCAATCTAAAAACATGACAACAGATTAATGAGCTAGCTCTTCACAACAGACCAAGGTGTTTGCTTGAATGTTGCTGTTGTACGTTTGTTTAGTTTAGTTTCATCATAAACGTAACTTGGTAGATTGTATCTAAATTGCCCTTCAAGTTGCCTGAATCTATGTCATGGTGCCTGCATCCATCATACAGTCTAAAACCCAAAGGTGTACATTCACTTTTTACCCTGGTGAGTACATCAATAAAGTGCTCTGTGTTCATACTTCTCATAGCAAGTTAGTCTTCTTCAGGGAGAGTTTATTGTAAAATACAAATGATAAATCCCATTGGCTCTCTGGTACAGGAGCCAGGATGCTTTAACTTCCTGGTTTGCCAATAAAAACACAAACTCCCTCCAGCCCTCTATTGTCTTGTGAAAACTGTGTTTCATCCTCCTCAGGTTTGGAACCACTGATCTGAAAAGGGCCAAAAGGGAAACTTTTCGTTGCCACATGCAGAAAACAATTAATGGGTTTATTTATTTACTATTTTATGTATTCTATTAGGTTTTTATTAAATAGAAACAAATGACACGTGCATCCCTAGTATCACTAGATTATGTCTTTTTTTAGCTGTTTTTTTGTAGGTTTTATCAGCATGACAAACCTGTTTTTTCACATCTTGGTGATGTAATCTGGTGAGCATCACTTGTATAACAAGTTTTCCATCTAATTTTCATACATGGGTCAGAGGGAGAAGTCATGCCGATGACTCCCACAGTCCTCTTCATGGCTCTGTAACAGTGCAGATCCTACAGACTGGACGGTCTTTTAGTCTGACACAAACTAGTTTACTGACATTACATGATGGAAATGGATGTGCACACAAACAAAGAAAAACATATGCTGCAAAAACATGGGCACTAATGACGACAAGTTTTGAAGAAATATAGATTTTTTTTCTCACTTTAGAACATGCTGACCCTCATTTTTTTTCTTCTTTGACCCATATTTTACCTTCGGCCTGACTACCCACTGCACGTTCTTTTGTTCATTTTGGGCGGGGTGTCCAGCCCTTTAGTGTCCTCAGTTTGTTCTTTATATTTTCAACACTTTTATGGGTTATATTTTTAAAAAGCTTGTGGGTTAAATGTTTGAAACTTGTTTGTCATTCCTTCATTTTATGTGTTGCATTCCAAACATTTTGAGAGCCTTCTTTCTTCATGTGGACGGCCATAACACACAAGTATTTGCAAAAATAACATATGCAAACACTAAACTCCCTCTGCCAGACACATGGGCTGAAAGTCCGTCTTCTCAGCCAGTTCTGGTGTTTTTCTCCAGAACAGCATCCCTCCCTGACCGGCAGCGATGTGCTAAGTCCTCATGTGAACCAGGTGCAGCCTTCATGCAGCAGCAGCAGAGAGCAGCCCCTCCTCTGGTCTCTGGATCTGAGCCTGCATGACTGAGGTCCAAATAAATCTGAAAGCGGTTCTCTCCCACACTTTGTTGAGCGCAGAAAGGGCCTGTTGATTTATTCTTAAATGATAAAACATATAACCATAAGGTATAGCGCTGCATCAAACAAGTGACATAGATCAATACGCAGACCACCCACAGTACAAAGCTCATTAACATGGAGTGTGAAACGGAGATTACGGAGGTCAAACCATCCAAAGACCTTGTTTGGTTGTAAAGGTCATTCAAATGAGCCGACCATGACAACAGTGACGGCAGGAACAGTTCCCACAGTCATTAAGCTGCTACGGCCATAGAAGTTGAAACACGTGCTGAGGTGATATTTTTACATGTTTGGAAGGAGCTGGTGACCTTTTGTGCGGTGTAGAGTTTTTAAAAAAACGCTGCTTTTAAAGTCATTTATTTTCCTAATTTGAAATTCATGATTTATATAATGTGAAGGCCCTCCCGCCAGCTGGGCCTGCTATTGTGTTATGCCCTTCTGTCTGTGTGTGTTCGGGCCACAACTGGGCAGGTGTAGGTGTAGGCTATTTAAGATCGGGCAGTCATCCTCTCATTCTCTCTCATCCCCCCTCAGCGTCGCCCCGTCACCACAGCTCCCCATTGCACCATGTTTTGTTGTAGTCTGCTTATGCTAGTTTAGTTTTACACCACACAACAGCCGACACACTGATTCACTGACAAACGCACCTCATCCTCTTTTTGAATAGTTATTATTTTTGGTATTTAAAACCACACGTTTCCCTTGTTTCTGTCAGGCCGTAATCTGTTAAGTAAATTTCTGTCTTTGCATTGAAACTTCAAGCAGCAAAATATAAAATTCTGCTCTTGTTTTAATTCTGCAGGAGAGGGAAAGCTTCACAGAAGAATTCCTCAAAATCATTGGTACATTAAATCAAAACCACCTGCATGGCAACCAGGCAGAAGAATATGTAATTTTGCGCCTTGGTGAACTGGCTCTTTGACTGTAATAGAAGCAGATTAGAAAATGTTCAAAGTTATTCATAGCGGTTTGATATTTTGTATCCTCCTGTCCTGTCTTTTTTTTTGAAAGGTTTATTTTTGGGCTTTAGTAAGAAATTGGGGAGAGAGTGAGAGAGAGTGGGGAATGACATGCAGGCAGGTAGCCACAGGTTGGATTCAAACTCAGGCTGCTTGCTTGGAGGAATACAGCATCTGTACATCGGGCATTCAAGCTAACCACTAGGCCACCGGTGCCCCTTGTTCTGTCTGTTTATTGTTGTGCTTCTTTGGTTGTATTGCTTGTATCTGTTTATTGAGTTCTATGCATTTGAATTCCCTCCTTAGGACGGGCATTGCTTCATACTTGTCCCTGTACAAAACACACATTGAACAAATACATATCTATTATAAATAATAAATAATAAATAAATAATCTTGTAATAAATGGTCAAGTGTCTTTTGCAGGATGGTAGATCTGCACTAAATTGAGATCATAAAAAAACGCTTAACAGGGATTTTTTTGGTGTTTGAAACCTTTGCCATGCTGTCACATGTCGGTGGTGTAACTGACTCAAAGTATACAAACAAGTTTTGCAATTTGTTGAGTTCAGGTCTTTGCAAACGTTACGCATAAAAACCTTGCTTGCAGTCCGATGCGTATATTTCTCTGTTAACTGTGAAACTGAGGACCCAATAATTAAAATATGACTGAGGCTTTAAAATACCATCATTACCCATGAAGGGAATTATTTCAGATGATCCAGATTCAACTAGCAGCACAAACGTTTCCTTGTAGTTATAATATTGTGTCAATCAAACAAGTACACGTTTGCTTCTAAATCTGACACAATGGCGCCAGTTTGTCCATAAGTCTGAGAGTGAGTATCAGTCTCTGCCACTCAGCAGCCCTCCATTAAGTCAGCTTTAGTCACGAGCAGACGGTGACAGAAACACACAAAGGAGTCTATAGAACCAGCGCCATTAAAACCAGCCGTCGAGTCAATACACAACTGAGAGAGACTGTTTGTAAATGGACCACTCATTAAGCCCCGCCTCCTAGTTACAGTTGCTATGTCTTCTAAGTTTACTAGTGCACAGTAGGCAGATTAACCATCAACTCCTGGGTCCATCAATACTGTCGACCCAAAAGAACGACCATCAGATTTTTATATTAGCCCTAACTAGCTAGCTTATTAGCAAACTTAGCAACATGTCTTGGTGGGAAACATCGGCTGTATCCCAAATCAAATCTTTTCATACTATTACCTGTATGTTGTAAAATCCGAAATCATGTGAGAAAGGTCAGAATGTATCCAAGATCGGAAAGCATTTTTAAGTATGAAACAGGAGCTCGCTGGTCGTACTAAACTGCCCCCAAAACGCTTTGTGGCTCTCAGATTGTCTAATAGCGGATGCTAGCTAGCCAACTAGCCACATACAAATAAAAATAACGTTACTGTTACACATTTTATATGTTGTCAAGTAATACTAAGAGGACCACTAAGCTGTATTAGCAGTGAACTGATGTGAAACACTGATGTGTTTTATTATTTAATTATAGTTTTTGGACCGTTTTTGGACCGACTGCTATGCTAGCTAGCTTGACGGTGTAAAAGCGCTAAGCGTAGTCAGAAGTAAAGTGTCTTGAGATAACATTTGTTATGCATTGTTGCTATGCAAATAAAGATGTTTTGCATTTTACTTAAAGGGATACTTCACCCGTTGAAACATGACTCTGTATTGACATTGTGGTGGAAAATATGAGGAACTAGCGTTGTAGTTTCGCCCCCCGCTAACCGCAACAGCTTCCAGTGACGCAGAAATCGTCATTCTGCGTCACTGGAAGCTGTTAGCTGCTAGCTCCTTGCTAGCTCCTTTTCAGACTCAGAAATACAAAGATTTCTCATGTCAGGGGAAAATGAGGGCGGGATGCACGACCATTCAAAAATACTACCAGGTTTCTAATGATACAAAGATTAATGCAAATAGTGAAGTATCTCTTTAACTCTGTGTTTGGTTATGTTACAAGTAAGTTAAATGGGAAACGGACCTGAGCTTATATAACGCTTTTCCAGTCTAAATGAATCACTTGTTACATGACAGGTCACACCTACACATAGAGGCTGATATGTAAAAGTGTCCATCACTCAGTACTCGCTTATCATATTCATACATAGCTGACACAGCTGAGGGAGTAAATTGGGGTTAAGTGTCTTTCCCCCAACATATGGCTGCAGGAGCTGGGGATCAAACCCGCGACCTTCCAGTTAAGAGACGACCGACTTTACCACTGAGCCACAGTTGCAAGACTTGCTCACCTTTTCTGCTCATGTTTGATCAGATAAACGACGAGCTTAATCATTCTTTACATTTTTTAACAAACGCAAACTCCTGAAACTCTTTCGATGCCAAGTGATCATCTTAAGTCTTGTTTATATAAAACTGTTGTGATCATAATCAGGGGAAGCTGTTTATGTGAACCAACAGGTTGTAACTGATGTGAGTTAGAGATGAGATCACAGAGTATCCTTGTCAACAAAATGTTAGCGAAGCCTCAAGCACTGGTGTATAACCTTTAAACTACAGATGAATGTAAACAAGTCAGCTAAATATGAAGGAGGTAAACACTGTTTGTTTTGGTTTTTACTTTTAAACTTCTAGCCTAACAAGAGAAGTAACTTTCTTTGAATAACGTGAGGATTGTTGGGTTTTCCAATTCTGCAGATGGTACGTTTGGATCTTGAAAATAACACTTCGGTGCATCAAGAATTTGTTACATCCTGAGGTGTGTTGAGAGACAAAAGAAGAAACACCTGCAGAGCCTTCAAACTGTTGATCCAGCTGACTGAGTCAAACCCTGCGTGCCGTGTTTGTGTACGAGAGGTGAGATACGAGAGCCGCACGGCCGGTTTGACCCGTTTCAAATATTCAAACTGCAAACACTGTAGGTGACACAGAGTAAATGCTGCTCTACCTGTCGGCATGGAAGCTGCTTAATCATGTGACTGTATGTGTGTGTGTGTGTGTGTGTGTGTGTGTGTTTGTGACTAAGCAGCAGGAACTAGTTTGTGCAGAATCAGCTGGTCACCTTCTTCCTGAGAACAATGGGATTCAATTCTTTGTTTCTTTTGCGTCCTGTTGGCGGGGGTAATTAACACTTCCTGCATTTAGTTTAATTTACAGTAACCTTTTCTGCTACTTCATTCTGTTTCCTGACACAGGAAACACACAGTTTTTTAAATGTATTTTGAATCTGCTCAAATATTTCTAAGTTGGAAGGATAAATGCTCATTTAAATTTGTATAGTTTGTTTTTTCTTAACTATTTTGTTTTATTGGAGTAGCCTGTTCAAAAACAGTCTGCAGAGATGTGTGATGTTAGCTTCCATTATTTTCCATCTGATTTATTCAGACTGCATGGCTAGTATGTCCTCCTTCTAAGTTTAGATTCTGGTCTCCAATGATCTGTTTTTGCTTGGACCAGAGAAGGTAGGCGGTTTTAAGGCACCCCCACACGACCGTTTTGGACGCCCCTCGGTTTGCCTGTTGCAGCGATGGAAGCGGGGAAGAGAAGTGGTTCAGATAGAAGTGATTGTACCCGACCTAAAAAGCCTCTGCATGTTTCTAATACGCTCCACGAGCAGAAACGTGCTCAAACTTGGAGATGCTTTTTGAAAAATGGAGAGAGGTTAGAACACAGAAAGGTTTACAGACCGATGCAGAGCTGGATAAACACTGAAGCTTCAGAGTCCACCACATGGTGACCTGTGTGAGCATCGACTCTAGAGAGGAGGGGGCGGGGGAGACGGCTCTCTTTAATGTTTTGAAGTTGGACTGCAGTACTCATTTTAAACACTAGGTGTCAGAGTTACATACTGCTCCTTTAATGCTCTTTAATTTAACGCTTACATTGATTTTGTCTTTTTTTTCTTGCTTTTAATAGAAAATACAGATTTCTATTTCTAAGAAAATTGACAATATTTTTCCACGGTTCCTTTCGTTTTAGTAGATTCATCAACATTAAGAATTAAAACAGATAAAAACTCAGAAACAGTATTAGTCATCCAGCCCTGGCGAGAGTATTGACTCTTTTAGTGATGCTTTGTAGTTAAAAGCCATATTTTAAAAAAAGATACAGTGTTACGTTTTATTTGCTTTTCATGAGGAATATTCAGCTTGAACCTCAGGAAAATCTTCCCCTCCTTCTCCTCTGGTGCCCTCTGTCTCTGTAGCGGCATCCACATTATTTAAAAAAAAGCAATTCATCAGAAAGTATTTCCAAGACTTCTCTGCTCTTTGATGTGTCCATAACCACACCAACACTGTCTCCCCTTTTCCTTCCTCTACCTTTAGAAATTTCAAAAAACACTCCTGATCCTCTGCCAGCTCTGCAATAAAGGAAACACTTAAGCTGCCTACGTTTCCCACAGTCCTCGGCTGCAGGCGGGCAGACAGGACTGTAATTTGGCTGTCTAATTACCCGGCTATTTTAATGGGATGCGAGTGTGTTGCAGTATAATACGACACTTTCACAGAACACACTCATCGCGAAGGCCTAGAGCTTCACATGAGAATGGTACACACACACACACACACACACACACACACACACACACACAAACACACACACACAGTAGCTCCCAGCAGCAACAATAAAGCTGTCAGAGTGTGTAGCATCTCGGGGAAGAGAGAGAAAAAGAGAGGATTGAGAGATAAATGGAGAGCGCACAAAGGAAGAGTTGAATAATTCATGGAACTTTTTTTTTTTTTTTTGGGGGGGGTATGGAGCTTTTCTTTGTCGTCTCTGTTTGTGTTTCTGGAGTTCTCATCGTCACGTAGAGCGCTGAGAGAGGAGAGCATGTTCTTGAACTAACCCCTTGATATGAATGAAACTGTGATATGAGGCTGTTCATGCTGCGAACCATCAATGTGCAGTGTTTCACTCATCGAAGATCACAGAGTCATAGCAGCAAAATGTGATGCTTCTGTGGTTATTTTTAGAATTATTATTATTATTATTATTATTATTATTATTATTAAGAGAAATGTATAACCATATCTACAACTATAGTCATTTTTTGTCTCTTTATTGCAGAGTTAGGACAGCAGTAAGAGTCAGAAATAAGGGAGCGAGAGAGAGAGTGGGGTATGACATGCAGGAAAGGAGCCACAGGTCAGATTTGAACCCGGGCCGCCCACTTGGAGGACCGTAGCCTCTGTACATGGGGCGCGTGCACTCACCACTGTTCCACTAGCGCCCCACAACTATAAATGAATTCTGGCCCATTATAAACCTTCTTGTGAATATAAACGTTTATATTTTTAAATGTTATATTAAAAGTTTTTATGTCTAAGTAAAAGTTTTAATGCACTGAAACCTTGCCTGCTGAAAAGGCTAAAAGTTTTTATTGTTAAATGTGAAACAATTGAATTTCAAACATGAGATTTAAAAACTATTGAAATCAAACAAAAATGGATTGAGAAGTAGTGACCAATATCGCCTAAAACATTCCTCGAGAATGCACCTTGTTTGAATCTAAACTTTTCTGGATACAGTCTAAACACAGAGTTTATCTTCATAATGGATGCAGTCAGTGTGATGTCACCCACTGGTTTATCAACTCCAGTTTTCAAGCCTATAAGTTTGGCATTGTGACCGCAGTCATTGTTTTTTTTTAAACCAGAAGTGACTATATGAGGACAAAAAAACAGTAAGAACGAGTGAATAGACCTCTCTGAATGCACGCTTCATCATATGCAACTGCGACTCTCTCTGTGGGTTTACGGTGCTCAGTGAGTTGTCGTACTGTCCTCGCACCGCACACAGCAAACCGCTACCTGCTGCTTCACAACTGATATTAACGACGTTATCATCAGGTGAAATGGACGGTCACCAGAATTTGAAAGTCGCCCCTTTATAGAATGAATTGCAGATTTAATAAACTTTACTTCTCCTTTAAACTTTGTTAATTTAGTATTCAAATTATGTTTTTTTAAACTTGACATCAAACTTGCTCTGAGCTGCATTCATTTAAATATTTATCAAACACCAAGAAACAATGAAGCTCGAATTGAACAATGAAGCTTTTATAACTCAACTCATTATAATCGTTTGGCATTTATATGACTCTCAGCGCTGCAATCAGGGTGAAGATGCATCTTAACTTGTACCAAACAATCCTAATACTTTTAAGTATATCAATGTTCTCAGATTTTAGACGGTTTATTGTGCCTGAAAGAGTTCATTAAAATGATTCTTACCAAAGATAAAAAAAAGAGAAGAAATAAAATGACCTCCTTAGTCGAAAAACTTTTGAACTCTTGTCCTCTTGCTTCTTTTGAGATGCAAACACACACACATTTATCTCTCTCTTTCTGCCCTGTGTGCGTCTGTGTGTGTGTACGTCTGTGCGTGAGTGTGTGTGTGTGTGCGTGCGTGTGTGTGTGTGTGTGTGTGTGTGCATCATTCCACTAAATAAAGCCGTAGAGTGTACGGCTCAGCATCTCTGTTCTTTATGCTGCTGGGAAAGCAACAGTAGCGGCCCGGCGGATGATGCACCATGTCAGCAAACACATAACAATAGATCGTCTGGTGTATCTCTCTCTCTCTATCTCACACACACACACACACAATGGATATTTATGGGAGTGACTCCCGGCTGTCACTGGTGTAAAACACTAAGCCTGTTTGCAGTATGCAGTCTGCTACATGTTGCAAGATGCACACACACACACACACACACACACACACACACACACACACACACACACACACACACACACACACAAAAATGCTGCCAGGGATAAAAATCAAAAGACCAAAACATCTTTCCGAAGCAGAAGCAGACTTTCAGAGATCTTTTTCTACATTTCACTGGAGTATATTTTTTTTTTAAAAAGAAGCTCCTTCCCAACAATAAGTACAGTTACAGAAAGTAAAAGGTGTTATGATGGATTCAGACTAAGATACAACAACTTTTTCAGATGAATGCACTGTACAGAGACCGATCAGCCAACCATATCTGCTCCTCTAAGATTTTTCTTGTAGTCGACCAGCATTAAGTGATCGTGACCAGAGATATACATGATTTTTGGTGCAATTGGCAAGATTTGCACATGAGGGGAAGTCAAGAAGCAGAGGGGATGTAACAGGGTCAACACAGCTGCAGGGACAAAAAAAATGCAAAAAGTATTGAAGCATATAGACCAATTACATAAGCCACAAATACATTTTATTTTGTAAGTCGACATCGAAAGAACTAAATGGAAAAAGTCCATCCTCTCCGTCTTTTCCCTGCTCCACTTTTCAGAAAATGTGTGCTCAAACAGGCCGTTTGGAGATTTTCCCTTCATGACATCACAAAGGGCAGTAGCCCCTCCCCCAGGTGGGTGACACTCCCACAGCTAGGTGTTTGTTCTGAACCTCTGAGTCTGCCTTCTCACCGTAAACAATAGGACATGGAGCGAGAAAACACCGAGTACACCCAAGCCCTTCCAGAGAGGGGGCGTGGTCAGACACAGCTCATTTACATATTTAAAGGTACAGACACAGAAACAGCCTGTTCTGAGCAGGGCTGAAATAGAGGGGTTTATAGACATGATCAAATACAGGATCAGAGTGGATTTACAACAAGAAACTTCACACACATGTTTTTTTGAGGAGCTCTGAGACTTATTTAAACTGGATGAAGAGAAGGAGAATATGTCACCTTTAAGAAAACATCCTTGGGGGCAAGGTGAGTGGAGTGTGCGTTTAATCTCTACTTTCGGTGCCTACAGGCTGAACAACTAAAATCATTGTGAAAATTAGAAATTGAGCCTGGTGATTCAGAGGTTCTTTGTGTGTGTGTCACATCCAAAACAGGTGAATAAGGGGAGTATCACCACTTATTTTTATCTTTTTAAAGCACTGATGTAGAGGACAAAATCAGCAAAGAGATAAAAGTTACCTCTGATCAACGCTGATCGTTTTCTTCATGTATTTTACAATTTGTGTTTTGGCTGGAGCGCTCATCACAACAGTATCTTGTTTTTATAACAACAAATGAGATAATGCTTTCCTTAATCCCTTCACCCAAACCTCTTGTGCTTTCACAGGCATAAAAACCTCACAAATAATAAAATGCAACCTGAAGAGCTTAAAAAAAAAAGGTGTAACTCCCACACACTGGAGATTATTTATCCTACTGAGACCTCTCAGTGCAGCAGCAGAACAACATGAGCTCATCTCTGGTTGAGCTGCAGAAAATACTGAAACCGCTAATGGCGGCTAACTGCTGAGGTATCCACACATGTTGACCGCGGCTGGCAGAGGCCGACACCTAAACACAGAGTGGGAGGCTGAGGCTAAAAGTGAAGAAGCTCGCCACAGACACATGCTGCTTAAAGAGAAAAGACTGGAGGCTCTGCATGCTGCGGTTATGAAGCCTTAAACAGCTGCTGTGCGCTTTAGACTGATGATACTTTTCAACAACGTATACAATGAGATTCACAGTTTTTCCATTTCTTTACAGATGTATCGATAAGTTACAAAATTATTACAAACAAAAAAATCCCTCTAGCTCAAATATGCATTTGTTTGTTCTTATTTTAGTTTCTTATTTTGTATTGAGTTTATAATGTCTGTATTTGTATAGGGTCACTATTTCTGTATTTCTTTAAAGGCTTTATATGTGATTTTTTGATCCAGCAGATGTCGCCCTTGAGCACCAGCATGAAACCAAAACAACTCGCGCTGCATTGTTGTGTTAGCATGCTAATGCTAGTGATCTTTATTATGCTCGTATCTTCACACTGCATGTAAATTTACCTGAAATGAGCGTGATCTAGAAACACAGTTAAGCAGTGAGTACAGTATGTTATTCTTCTTTTCTCTAGTCCCTCAATTAAACAACTTTTATACGCGAGGGGAGGAGTCAGCCGGCCGTCCGGGCGATGTAAACAAACTGAAGATAGGACTCTGAAAACTCTGAAAACATCACAGACAGTGGGACTCGGGTGTTACACCCATTGTAGACAGTCATGACTCACAGAGTTATTTTCAGAGGATATACTTGATTTCACTTTGAATCACATAGAAAGCCTTTAAAAAGGAAGAATGTGTGACTTTTTGATCCAGTAGATGCCGCCCTTGAGATCCAGCATGAAACCAAAACAAACTGCTGTTTGGTGACACCTCCTCTATTCTGAAACCTCCGCTCTCCTCCAGCGACACACCTCCAACCCCTCTCCACTCACGATCCCACCAAGGAGTTTTGAATTAGAACGCATCATAATTAAGCTCCATTAAAGGCAAGAGGCGGACAAAACTGTCCATCGCTTGAGCCAGAGAAAGGATACACAAAATCCAGCCACTAGCCCTCCAAACGTTTGTGTACAGAAGCAGCACTGTATCTTGTAACGCTCCATCTCCTGCACCAGCTCCAGTTTTCCCACGCCAGAGAAGAGACGGTCCCCATACCAAACATCCACTTCCCTTCAAAGCGCCATGAGTCCCATCACTGCTTTGTCCCAAAACTTGTGTGTGGCGTTCTGCTCCAGTGCTTCTCACACACACACACACACACACACACACACACACACACACATCCAGAGTGCTATTGATCACGTTGAGAGAGTATTTAATTAATCAAACATCAGACCAGTGGGGGGTAGTCATGACTGTAGAGAATCAATACTTCCTGTTCAGCAGGGGGCACAAACAGCAGACAGAGTCACTTCATTAAACAACCATTGAGTCCGTTCCTTCATTCTTTCTTTGTCTGTCTGTACGGTTCAGAATCGACTTTTTGATTCTTGCCTTCAAACTGTACATTGTTGCAGCAGGAAGGAAGCCGCCGACGTCTGAGCTGTCTGTTCTTCTGCTGGCTTCCTTTTTCCTCCTCCACCTTTCACTGGAACCTCTGACCTTTGCCCTCACCTCAGACCTCTCTTTATTCTTCTCCCTGAAAGGAATGCACTTGAAGACATGATAAGCTGAAATGTGTACTGTAAACAAACCGTTGAAACAAACGCTGGCAGGATTAGAAACACTTTCCTTTATCTTGTTGTGCCCTGAGTGTTGTTTCACTCAGGGAGGCTCAAACATGTTTCATACGTGTTTTCATAGGGTCACAGCAAGGGCCACATTCATTGAATTCTGAATGCCAGAGGGCCAAATTGTAGGTTGCAAAAACGATTACAGTCAATTATGTCTCAAATTCAATTTCTGATCTAATATTATTCTGGACATATTTCTGGTTTTCATGATTTCATGGAAGATTTTGTCATTTTTTTCTTCATGTTTCCAATTAATTGATATTTTAAAAATTGACCCGAGGGCCACGTTAAGGGTTGATGGGGGCTGCATGTGGCCCCTGGGCCGCCAGTTGCCCACCCCTGGTCTAGAGTGTCACTGCAAGAGTAGTCTGAAGGAGAGCCAGCTTTTACTCGCTATGTGCACTTTGAGAGCGCTGCTCAAAAGGATTCCAGCATGTGTTAATAAGATTACAAACTAATCTAAGTGCACAGATGCTTTTTATGCGGTATATAAAACATATAAAGTATATGGAACTATTCGATGTCTGACTGTGTGGACCTCTTCTTTTAACTCTCCGGTTATGGAACTTTTTCTTTCACAAGATTATTATGACCAGAGGCTTCTCTACACCGGCTGGAAGTAAATTCAAATAGAAACACATCATATTTAAACCTACTTGTCATTAAACTATTCAGGTTTTAAAGATTTCGGGTCTGTCGGCATCTTCAATCCAAAAGGCCCAGTATCAGTCTGAGTGTTTTAAAAAAAAAACTCATATGCGTCAGAGTCAGTCGGTTCACACACAGGTCTGAGATTCCAGCAGGGATTTAGGGCGAGAGAGCCGCAGGATTGGGTGAGAAAAGAGAGCAAAGCGTGTGTGTGTGTGTGTGTGTGTGTGTGTGTGTGTGTGTGAGAAACAGGGAAAGTGTGTGTGAGAGAGGGTTTTTTTTCCCATGAGTCTGCAGCAGGCGGCGAGCAGGCAGGTAGGGGTCTGGGATCAGAGAGTGTGACCTGGCTCAATCTGGAGTCCTGAATCTTTCCCTCAGAGGACTGTATGAAGCATTAGTCTCACTTTCCCAGAGAGCGACAAAAGAAGCAGAAGTAACTTTTCACTTATTCTGCAATTTTCACGCAAGGATTGAAGTCATAATCGGTCATGTTTTTTTTTATGAAACCTGTTTGTTGTGATTATTCTTAACTATGAGCTCAAACACACTAAGAATTCATCAAACCTAAAGTCCTTTTTGTTTTCCTTAAGCACTGCTGGTCTACTGTAGATCATATTCCCATCTTATTCACAAACTAAAGGTGCACCACCTGCACCTATAGCCCACCTTAGCACAGGCCCGCCCACAGAAATGGCTGGGCCCCTGAAAGGCCCAATCAATGGGTCTAATGGGGTGCCTAAATCCTAGTGGTTAGTTTGCATACCCCATGAACAGAGGCTCTAGTCCCTAAAGAGGACAGCCCAGGTTTGAATCCAACCTGTGGCTCCTTTGCAACATGTCACTCCCCACTCTCTTCCTGGTTTCCAACACTAGCCACCGTCCGGTCTCTGTAATAAAAGCATCAAAAGCCCCAAAATAAATACATATTAATAAATATATTTTGAAGACTGTCTCATGTGGACCCTCGAGGTACTGGAGTTTTTTTGGACTCCTGCCTTGGCACCTTTTTTCAACACTGGATGTTGCTGCTTGTTTGAACATATTCTGTTTTATTTTCAGTGTTTACAAAACAATAAAGCTCCTTCAGCACTTTGTATTCTAACTGTTGAAACAGCATGTTATAGTATTAACTCAGAAACAGTTAATGATTGATGCTAACACACGTTATTCTTCTTTTCTTGTGTATGAGAGTCCTCTATTTGCTCTCTCTTTGTCAGACATACAGGAAACACACACACACACACACACACACACACACACACAGTGTATTATTAAAGTGCCCTGAGCCTTCATCTCATATCTGAAGCAGAGCAGACATACCTGTCTGTCTGCCCCTCTAATACCTGTAATTCTTCCACCTCAGGGTCTGACTCTGTATGTGTGTGTGTGTGTGTGTGTGTGTGTGTGTGAAAGAGAGAGAGGGAGAGAGAGAGAGAGAGAGAGAGAGAGAGAGAGAGAGAGAGAGAGAGAGAGATCAATCCTCATTGGTCCGTTTGTTTATCCAATAAATACTCAGGAAGAACAAGTACTTAAAATCAAACCAACCAATCAGACGCCTGTTTTCTGAATAACTTGTACTTTGGTCATTTAACAGGAATGTCAAACACTCACACACTCATCATGTCTTTGAAGTGTGTTAGCTCTGTTCTGATAAATCTCTGTTGAACCGTGTTTACAAAAACATCTCTTTGATTCCACTTGATGAATAACTACAAAGATTGTAGTTTCAGCTTTGGCAGTATTTGAAGGCTCATTTCCCCCCTGAGGACGATAAAGTATATGTAATCTAATCTAACCTTTATACCAAGTCAAGTCTTGAGTCTGCCTGTCTTTACGAAACGAGGAGCACTGCAACACAGAGGTTACAGTTAGCCTAACCATCAGATTTTAAATAATCACTTCGATAAGTTGCAATGATTGAAAGTGAACAAGTCCTCCCGACTTAAACTGTAAAGAAACAACGAGGACAAAGAGAGCGCTTTCACTATGGGATTAAGAGTAGGTTGAAGGTTAAATGCATTCCAGGTCATGTGCACTACACTTGATCCCTCCAAGTTTGGAGTTTTTATTTGTGGGCTCTGGCTCCCCCTGTTGGTCACAGAAATAACTCAATAAAGAGTGGGCTGACTACAGGATGAACGGGGATCAGGAGCAAACCTTCATGAGAAGACAATAAGACAATCTTAGAGATTCTACTATTCCAGGTGTCTAATATGTTTCTACTAGTTGAACATACTTCACATTAAAGC
Source organism: Labrus mixtus (assembly GCF_963584025.1). Lineage (NCBI taxonomy): Eukaryota > Metazoa > Chordata > Actinopteri > Labriformes > Labridae > Labrus > Labrus mixtus. Next base: position 4,691,634 of record NC_083623.1, read on the forward strand.
GTCTATGAGGAGTTTTTAGCTGGTTATGAAATGGACTGAATTTAATTCTTGAGCGTTTTTGCTACAAAAGTGAATGAGACCATAATCTTGACAAAATTGAGTTTTTGTACTTTAGTATTTTTTATGCCTGAAACTGCTGCAGGTAGGTAGGTTTCAAACTGGCACATTTTTTTTTACATGTGACTGTTTAAAGAAAGCACAATGACATGTTTTGTTGGTAACACTACTTAAACATCTACAGAACAAAATCAGTGAAGAGAGACGAGGTGCTTTGTACACAGGGGTCGCCAAATCTCCTCGCTAGTGCTATACAAATAAAGTTTGATTGATTGTTTCCAGACCACAAAGTCATGTGTTCAAAACTCAGGTAATTCAGGTATCCAAAGACGTCATTATGCTTTAAAATGATCCCTGTCACTGTTTCAATATCATATATAATGTTTTTGGATTAATATTACAGTTGCATATTTCTTCCTGTACACCTTTCATGAGGTCAGAAAATAACATTTTATTTGTTCTTGAGATGATGGTTGTAAAGCTCAGGATTAAGTAAGCTATATGTATTCCAAAATATAATGGACACATCGCACTTGGCGTTAACAGCAGGGTGGGGACGTCCATGAAATAATCATCTAATAAAACCACGGCCCAACTCTGGAATCACACTTGAGTTTCTGTAAACACAAGTATAATCTAATTTCAGATAACATCAGGCAACAGGAAGGCACGTTTAACACCTTTAATGTTATATATCAACTAATCTAAATACACAATCGTTATAATATCCAATGTAAACAATTCCAAAGTCAACATAAACACATCATTGTCATAGCTACAATCAGTTTATGAGTATGGTGGTTCTCCTGTAGTTATCGATCTGCCATCTTTGATTACTCACTGCATTGCTATTTTAGTAGCTCTAAAAAACCCACAACTGATATTTTACTGTTACATGCCCATCATAATAACAACATTTGACTGTCCTAAACTAATTTGAAAGGTCAGGTAACCAAATTTTTCAAAAGCTTGACATCGCTCTGATTGGTCACAACGAAATGTGTAAACAGAGTTTTCTGTACCTCGTGACTCAACCAATTGATGACGTCCTCAGTTGTAAAAAGAAGTGACAAGGAAAAGTCCAAATTCCACTTTTAACTAGGCTGACATGATGCCCAAAGTGTCAGCACAGCCTGGAGTATCAGGGAAATAGAAATACTGATTCAACTTTCTTGAAGGAAACAAATTACTCTGCGATCACTTTAGAACTTGTGAACAATGCCTCGTGGTCTGACACCATCAAATCAAACACTGTCATTTGAAGTCTATTGATACTCTTACTTAATGCTTCTTTCAGTCACTTTTGGTGCGAAAGGAACATTTTTTCAGCTTGTTTTCTTTTGTGGAGTACCCCATGGTTCCCCTTTAGGCCCCATTGTATTTTCAATAATCATGCTAAAACAGGGGTTTGTGTGAATCCCATGGTCTTAAAAAGCTTTCTCCAGGTATGACAGCAGGATTTAAGTCCCCGTCAAGAGTGCATTTGTTGGCCTAGTGGTTAGGTTGCGCCCAATGTATGAAGGCTATGGTCCTCCAAGCAGACGACTCGGGTTCGAATCCAACCTGTGGCTTCTTTCCCGCATGGCATTCCACACTTGCTCTCCCTGATTTTCCCCCGAAAAAAAAACAAAAAAAGAAAACAGTGCACTGCTAATAAACAAATTCAGTAATTTTTTAGGAGATATAAAGCTCCTCTGTTCTGATGCTTGCAAATTTTATGTATTTGTTGCAGGTGACTTGTCTTATCATAACCTTATTATTAATCAATAATAGGTAGCTTAGCTTTAGATGCATATTTCATAAGAAAGAAGGAACTGATCTCCTTCAGGCTGACTTTAAACTCAAACATGATCTTATTTTGGTTACAACATACTCCTCGTCTTTTCAGGGTAGCAAAGGCTCTAAAAGTACAAATAAACCTCCTTTAGACACAAAATGATCGACATGATCTGATGGAAAAATATATTTTAAAAAACAAACAAATCTAACCGACTACTCTACCATGTGTAGAATGCGACCACAGCAATGAGCATGTCTTGTTTTAATAAAGATTATTACAGGCCTGAAACATTGTGGTGAATGTTTCCTTTATAGTACAGAAAACAGGCAGCAGAGTCACTTTGTTTTTGTCATATTGTTCAAACAACGAGGGATCACAATAAAGACGGGCTGGCACTGTCATAAGGAACAGGATCAGCTGTAATGTGCAGTAAACCTTTGCTCTGTGGGTGACAATAAGAGTAAGATTTACTTTATTGATCCCACAAGGGGAAATTCTGTTTTTACACTGTAAGTCATGCAACACACTTATTTGAATATACACATTCACAAACAGGATCCTATGGACATGCACTAATGGAGAGATGTCAGAGTGACGGAGCTGCCCACAGCAGGCACTCCTGAGCTGATGGTGTGGAGGGGGTTTGGTGCCTTGCTCAAGGGCACCTCGGCAGTGCTCAGAAAGTGATCTGGTCTGGTTGCACCTCTCCAGCTACTTCCATATTTGGTCCGCACTGGGACTTGAACCGGTTCCCAACCCAAGTCCCTACAGACTGAACCACTGCCGCCTAATGTCTAAGTCTAATGTATATATGTGAGCTCTCTGTTTGTTCTTGTTGTCTACAGATATATATGTATATATATTTGATCACAAATTATTTTGTTATTTTAATATAACGTGAAGTGTACAGTATAAGAAGATTAGTTTAGCTGTTTAAGTACATTTTCGGTTTTGACAAAAACACAAAATTGCCACTGTTGAGTAAGATATAAGCTGAAATACAATTTTTACTTTTTATTTAGTTTTTGTTCTCGTTTAAAAAAAGAATGTCACAGCACAGCCGTATGCATTGTGTCAGACGGCCTGAGACCCCGCACACAGGAGAAGGGTGCATGTTGAAGCCCAGTCGTATGAAGTTGCTGTACTGTTCAATGTATTTTATTTTCCACAGATGATATGAAAATAAATCTGCTCCAGTTTGCAAGGAAGTTTTTGGTCTTCGTCTCATCATACACAACACAACGCCACATATATTTAAAAACAGTCAACTACCGACCAGATAGACAAACATCAGACTATAAAAGTGTGTGTGTGTGTGTGTGTGTGTGTGTGTGTGTGTGTGTGTGGGGGGGGGGGGTTAAAAGATGTCTAAAAATAAGAAGGAAGAAGTTGGACGGAGGTTTTTATGGTCCAAACATCTTTAATGATTCAAAGAAAGTCGTTTAACTTTATAGGTTCAGATCATTTTGACTTATAGGAGGCCGTTTGGATGCCTGATGATAAGAAATCCTCTGAGTAACTATCTGCAAAAACCATGTGTGTCACTTGGCTGGACTTTGTTCTTGGCAGTGTACAACTTTATCATACACACACACACACACACACGGTCATTTCAGCTGTCTTCACTCTGGAACTGAACAGCTGCTGTATGAAGACGTTAAACATACATATCGATCTCTTTTAAAGCCGTTTTATTTCGGGTTTTTTTTTGTGTGGCAGCCATGATCAGCCGCAACTTCAAGAACGTACTGGTGGTCTCTCTCGGGTTTCTGTCTCTGTTTACAGCGTATGGAGGCCTGCAGGGCTTACAGGTAGGTTTAAATCCTTGACATATGGACAGTCATAACAGACTTGAGTAACACTTTAAATAGAATACCTACTCATGTAATACTAGAAAATCTAAATATAAAGTGACTTTATTCCTGGGTGAATTCATGGCGGGACAATGAATTGAGGGATTTTCACAGTAACACTTCTGTTTGATGTTCAGGAGTTTAAGTATTTTACTTCTTTTATACATTTTTAAGACTTAAAAAACTATTTCTTAGAGCACTAAATGAGCAATGATTCAGAAGTTCCTCGAGGTTGATTATTGGACTTTAAGAAAAATGTATATGTATGAAGGTAAGTTATTGATTCCCTTGGTACATTTTGACTTACAATTGCGCTTAATTTGAATATCATGGGTCGATACTTTCTCTTGGTATTTATTTCCATCTGTAATTGCAAAGACAGAGACCCTCAAACAAACCCTTAACATTAGAAATAATGGATAACAGATTTGATGTTTCGCTTCCTGTCCCCCTTTGATTTGATGTGGTTGTTAGTTTTGTGCCGTAAATATCATTAATCTTCAATTCATTTAAGATTAAATGTTTATTTTGACTGCAGTATCTTAAGGAAGTTACTCGATTTAATAGATTTTTTTAATGGTTGATTCATGAAGACACCAGCAATTCAAGTATTCAAGAAAACATGATATTTTTTATAATTTATGGAGTTAGTTTTTGTGTTAGATTATTCTTCTTTCTGCTCCTTTTCATTCAAGATTTGAGATTTCATGTTAGTTTTTAATTGTTTGGTCGATGAATGAAGTAACGTTACAAATAAATAAACTACAGAGATAAGAGATTTACTTAACTCGTTTTCATTATTGGTTTTATAGAACTTGTTTTTTTTAGGTAGTCGGTTAATTGCTCTTTGTTTTTGTTGTTTTTGTATTTGAGCAAGGAGTATAGCCTCTGTACATGGGGTGTGCAACATAACCACTAGGCTATAGGCGCTCCATTAATTCTTTACTTAATCTCTAACTTGAAGACCAAGTTTTCGTTTCATGAATAAATGAATGTCTGTCGTGTCTGAATCAGTATCAGCAGATGTCAAATCACTCAGATGGGACAATTGTGTTGTTTTGATTTAAAGGCCGACACATCATGGTACACATGATTCACACACATTACTTTATAGTCTTTACACTTAAAAAAAAAAAAGACCTCCACTGAAAATACTCAAATCTGAGTAAGTGTATTTGTCTCATTTCTTTTTTTTTATGACCTATTTAAGCGATATGACAGTGAATAAGGTCAGAAATCAGGGAGAGAGAGAGAGAGAGAGAGAGACAGAGAGAGAGAGAGAGAGAGAGGGGAATAACATGCAGGAAAGGAACCACAGGTCGGATTCAAACCCGGGCCGTCCGCTTGAAGGACTTAAGCCTCTGTACATGGCGCGTTCGCACTAACCACTAGGCTATGGGCCCTCCATATGTCTAATTTCTATTAAAATAAATATCTCATGTATTACACTTATTTTAAGCCACATTCCCCCGACAAGTCCTGATCAACATCTCATTTTGAGACATTACAAGAAAAAAACAAGGCCTGAAAAAACAATCTGCCTATGGGGCAAACACGTTTTACTCACATTTCCTGAAATACAGTAAGACATTACATCATAGTTTAAGAAACTTAAGATTAGCTTTCCCCATAGGCAGATATTTTTTTAACACAAAAAACAATCTGTTATATATCTTGAAATGAGATGTGTATGAGGACGTGTCAGATAAATGTGGCTTAAACTGAGAGCAATGAGATTTAGAAATACGACAAATACAGTTGTTTAGATTTGAGTTTTTGCAGTGTAGTCTGAAATTCAAACTTCACGTTGAAGGGAAACTTAAAGTGTCGCCATTTATTGTTTCAAAAATCTTGAACCAAGGGAGTAAAGTACTTCAACAGAACAGTTTAAATTAAATCTACATGACCGCCGAACAAGACTCAGAAAAATAAGTTAAACAGCTGCAGGATAAAATAAGCAATATTCTTCCTTCCGTGTGTGTGTGTGTGTGTGTGTGTGTGTGTGTGTGTGTGCGTGTGCGTGTGCGTGTGTGTGTGTGTGTGTGTGTGTGTGTGTGTGCAGAGCAGCCTGAATGCGGAGCAGGGGATGGGCGTGGCGTCTCTGAGCGTCGTCTACGCCTCCATCATCATCTCCTCCATGTTCCTGCCGCCCATCATGATCAAAAACCTCGGCTGTAAATGGACCATCGTGGCGGGCATGGCGTGCTACGTCTCCTACTCCTTTGGGAACCTCTTCCCTGGCTGGTAATCCATAAACCAATCAACCGTTGAGCACATAGAGGCTGGAACTAATCTTACATTTCTACAGGGCTGGGTGCCAATTTTATTTTGAGCCCTTGACCCCCTTTATATCCGTGCACGTCCCTGTTCTGTCATTATTCGTGCAGAACTTTCACATGCATTCAAACTTAGATTTTTCCAAGTACATCAAAGTTGAACTGATTTACCGTCCCGTCTAGGTACACCCTGATTCCCACCTCGGTGATCCTGGGTTTGGGCGGCTCTCCAATGTGGTCGGCTAAATGCACCTACCTCACCATCTCAGGGAACATGCAGGCCGCTAAAGACGGCAAGAAGGGCTCGGATGTCATCAACCAATACTTTGGCATCTTCTTCTTCATCTTCCAGTCCTCGGCCGTGTGGGGAAACCTCATGTCGTCGCTCATCTTCGGACAGGACTCCAATATAGGTAGGTGGACGACTACAGAGGACATGATGAAGACCTGTGAGGGACGTGTACTGAGCAGCTGGTTTATACTCTACATTCATTTATCTAGAGTCAAAGTAAGGAGTGAACAGAGTATCATACTTTGAGTGTTACTCTTTTCTATGGAGACTTTCCTATGACTCTACCCCAGTAAACAGAGGTTTGATAAACTGGCTCTAGATTAATGAACTTCTACTTTGAAATGCTCTTACAGAAAAATCTATTCTTCTTCAACAGGGGCACTGACTTTTACAGGGGTGGCCTGAAGTTTGATATGTGTACACACACACACACACACACACACACACACACACACACACAAAAATATCAAGTATTTACCCTTTCTAACCGTACCAATCAGACTTACTTTTAAGACACAAGTTAATGGCAACATTAGCTTAGTTTAAGTCACAATTAACAGTACTAACAAAAAGTGTATGCAAAATCCTGCACAGTCTAACTTGTAGTGTTTTTGATCTTTGGTTAGTTTATGTGCATTACTTATGTATGCACTACGTACCTGTCTTATGAAATAGATGTGCAAAGTTTTTATTTAAGTACCAACAAACAAAACAAAATATGCTATAATGATATGTAAAAAAAAAAAAAAAACTACTCGTAGCCTTTGCAGAAAGAAGACAAAATAGTTGGTTTTAACATAAGTCCCTCCTCTGACAGGGCAGATAGCCAATCACAGTTTAGGGATTAGGGTGGCACCTGGGGTGGCTAATCAGCTAATGAGCTACACAAGGTAATGTTTAAAAAAAATAAGTATTCCATGAGTAGAAAAAAGGCGAACTATTAACCTTTAACCTGCTAAAGACTTACAGAAACAGAAACAAAATGCTTGAGTGTTTACGAAAAAGATAAAAGATAATATTTCAGGAGTGATGCAAAGTGAGCCTACCGTTATCCCATGAGCTTGGATCTTTGACTTCCTGGGAAACGTTTACTTCCTGGACAGCTCTGCATCTTTATTGGTGACCTGCCACACTAGCTGAACCAATAAGGTCACACATTTGACATTATTGGTCCCGCCCTAGTTGCACCCCTACCAATTAAAAACTCCTTTATTAAAATGTTTACATTAAAATATATAAATGAATTAAATGTTTACTAAACCTGTAATATACATTTCTTTTGTTGAGTTTATATTACCTCGAATATTTTTAACAATTATCAAAGCCAGAGAAATCTGTCATTTTATAGTTGTAACGGGACATGTTTATCGTTGCCATAGAAACAACAGATGTTACGTCAAAGACCGCTGCATAAGGATGTGTGAGCTGCTACTGAAAGCTGCCGTACTGTTGCTATATGTGCTGCTGTGATAAAAAATGTCATGTACATTATACTTGGATACATCGTTGGTAGACATATTCTCTTCTTCAGGTCTATTTTGACCCCATTTGTCTCGACTACTGTCTAGTAGGAGAATGTTTTTTTTTTATTGTTCTTGATTGAGAGGCCCTGGCGGCGGATTTTACATATGAAAGTAACACAACAAATCACCAACATGTTAAGCATTTTCAAGCATGTTTATGGACACTAGTCCCCCCTTATTCTCATGTTTTATTTTTGATATTTTATACTATATCTTTGCTGCACCGTTTTGGTTCCTGGTTTGAATCCCTGTTGGACAGGAGCCTATCGTGTGGAGTTTGTATGTTCTCCCCGTGCATGCCTGGTTTCTCAGTATAGATGATGGATGGATGGATGAACATTATGTTGTTCATTGATAATGTGATATATATATTCATGTACAAAGGAACCTGTAATATTTTAGAAGATTTATTTGTGTATTTGTGTATTTGTGTACGAGCATTTCTCACACATGCACTTTTGGGGCAGCATAGGGGTCTTTAATGTCCTGCGTAATTAAGTTGACCCAGATGTCCGGTAACATGTAGCCACACAGAAATGATGTGGTTGAGTTTCTGTATCTCCAGAGAACAAAGTAAAAGTGATTATTATAAAACCAATGAACGCTTGGAAGTCACCGAGTGTGCAACACATGCTTAATTATTTCATGTCTCAACAGGAAGGGGTATGTCTATAACTCCATTTCGAGTACAAACAATATGTACCATGTTTAAACACAACACAAGATCCTCCTTTGACAGGGCAAGTAGCCAATCATAGTCTGAGATTTTTAGGGTGGCATCCCGACAGATTCAAAGGGGGTCCTTGCACCCCCCAGGCCACCCCTCTGGACACGCCCCTGCTGACAGCTCAGCCTCAGTTTGCGACTCGCTCCCTGTGTGCAGCTCACACATTTACACAAACAAAGAGTGAACAAAGTCTAACCAGCGGATCAGTGTATTTTTATGGGTTTTGGTTTCCACAGGGTGTGTGAGGTGTGGATGAAGTTTACAGTGAATCATTTTATTGCTGTTGATGCTCTTCAGGTTATCAGTTTAGACGAGGACAGAAGCTTGTAAACGTGCATTTCTTGGAAGAATTACATGACATAGCTTTTTCTTTTCCTATTTCCGTCACTCTGTTGTGACGGCGATAATTATCCAAAGAGCACCTCAAACATGCACTTGTTTTAGTCCGGGAAGCATATATTATGTGTGTCCTAAATAACTTTCATTATGATTTGATCCATGCATGAATATTAAAAAGTCAATGACTTATTTATACATTATTGTGGGACATCAATTTAGTGGGACATTTTGTCTTGAAGGGCAATAAATACAGTTTTACTCAGAAACTCTGGTGACCCAAAGAAAGGCAGGTTTCTAACAAATGCATGCCTCCTCAGACAAACTGAATCTGCTGAAAACAAAATAACGTCTACCCTGCAGTTCTTTGTGAAAGTGAACTTGTTACGCAGACGACACCCAGTTATACGTCCCTTTGCAGTCTACAAATCACAACAGTCTAAATTTACTTAATCAGTTGTTGGGCATCTCAAAACTTCCTTAAACTAAATGACGACAAAGCAGAAATTATCTTGTTTGTTTGATTGCCAATCTTGGACCCCTTTTACAAAAAGTCAAAAGGACTGCAAGGAAGTTTGGTGTTGTTTTTGATTCAGAACGTTGCTTTGATATTGAGTTAAAGGAAGCTTTTGTTTCAGCTCAGGTTCATGTCTGAAATTAAATCCTTTTGATTACTTGTTCATGCTTGTCGTTCCATTCAGACTTCTGTAATGCCCTCCTTAGCTTATGGATCCAATTACTCCCTTCACTTGCTCCACAGCGCTGTGCCTGGAAACCCCGATCATTTAACTCTGGTTCAGTGAAATCTTTCGTACTTTGTCCTGACAGCTCACATCCCTGAGGAGCAGCTGTTGAGCTGCGGAGCTGCAGACTGCGGTCTCAACATCTCCATGAACTCCACGACAATCAAACCTGCTCAGAAGCTGGTGTGGACGCTCGTCGGATGCTACATCGGTAAGAACAGAGTTTACTTTGGCTTCACAACAGAGACACCGACAGATTGAATTATTAATATACTCATCAAGGGTAACGGAGGGTTTCATAAAGGAACGGGCAGCAAAAAGAAGGTTTTATTGGGACTCATAAGGAACAACTTGACTGGCCTTTTAACATTGTTTTAAAGGGACAGCAGCTGAAATTAACCGTTTCAGGCAGAGGCTGAAATGAGGGATTTGACTGACACCACTGTAACATAAATTAGGAGGTTTTTGAGCTACACATCTCAAAATGCTACTCAATAGGTGTCTGACTAATGATAATTAATGGTTAAAGTGAGTATAATAGATCTCCTTTAAAGGGAAGTGTACAGATGCCTTGGTGTTCTTTAACATCATCTTGTTGCTCCGTTGTTGAGAAGTGCAAAGCTCAGCAACGGCCGATAAGACTTAAACAAAACAACTTGAAAAACATCATAATCAGAAAGAGTCAAACTAGAACTGGAAACCTAAACCTGTGTTTTCCCTCACCACATCATACTGTAAATGTTTATATCTTACCCTCAGTGTTGTGTATCCTCGTCAGGCGTCGGTGTGCTGGCCATCCTGATAATCGCAGTGTTTCTGGACAACATCGACCAGGAGCAGACCAGCGAGTTTCGTGGCAATAGGGAGCCGTTCCTTCAAACGTTTCTGGCCACGTTCAGACTGCTGAAGGACTGGAGGCTGGTCGCCCTCATCCCTCTCACCATGTACAGCGGCTTCGAGCAGAGCTTCCTCTCCGGGGAGTACACCAAGGTGAGAAGGTCGAAACCATAAATGTTGTGTTAAACTGTGATGTGATCTCGATTTATGATAACAAAATACTCTTAATCTTTGATGTCAGATCCAGATGTCAGATCTGTAATGTGTCCATTTGCTAAATCCATGCTGTGTCTCTTGCAGAACTATGCCACATGTGCGCTGGGGATCCATTACGTCGGCTTTGTCATGATGTGTTTCGGAGCCGCTAATTCTGTTTGCTCATTCCTCTTCGGGAGAATCGCTCGCTACACGGGGAGAGCCGCACTGTTCTTTCTGGGTAAAAACCTTTGTTTTAATAAAATGAATACTTAAAACAGATACAGGATAACTGCAGATGTTTGATTGGCTTTTTCGTCCATTTTCAGCTGCGGCTTCCAACTTCTGCTGTATCATTGGTCTCTTATACTGGAGGCCTCATCCGGACCAGCTCCCCGTGTTTTTTGTGTTTCCTGCTCTGTGGGGAATGTCGGACGCTATCTGGCAGACGCAGACCAATGGTAAGAAACTAAAACAACAACAACATTACATGAACTTTTAATAGCAGGTTAGAAAACTGTCTTTAAATGAACCGGACAATTAAAAATAGAAAAACTCTTTACATCACTAGATAAGGGTCTCTCTAACACACAAACACTATTTAGACTTTCTACTTGCAAGGCCGGCAACTGCTTGGGGCCCCGGGCCAATAGGGGGCCCCCCCGAGGGCTGACAAACTTTAAACCAAAGCAGTGGCTCATAATGTGCAAATTTTTGCAATGACAGTAGGAAACCTCCCTAAAGTGGTCCCATCTGACAACGCTCACTCTCGTTACGCTGCTTAATGTCCCATGCATTATGTCTGTGGAAACCAAAGTTTGGCGGTAAAAGTCACCGGATGAAAATGAAGAAGAATAATCTGTCGGGGAGTGAAAACAGAAAGAGGAGTAAGCATCGGGACACTTTCAGACATAACAAGGATGAACGCCGGGTTGGAGCGCCCCAAAGTTAAATTTTTGCCCGGGGTCTTAATGGAGTCTAGAATCGTCACTGAATATCATTAGCAGTATTTTGATATTTCTATTAAAAATGTTGTGTAGTGGAGTCACAAAACTACTTTCCTTTTCGCTTCCAAAGAATATGAATCATTATGAAATCATTATTTTACCACAAAAAGTAGACGTGATGGTGATATTCACAGGGGTTCTGGATTCAGTGTGTTCTGGTTTCTGTTTGGAGTACAGTTTTAGTGTGATTAGTCTTCACCAATCCCAAATCAGCAGGCTTTGGTGTTTTCCATCAAAAACAGCCATACGGAGAAACGAAGCAGATCATAATGACATCCCAGCTTCAATCACAAGTTGACACCTGTTGATAATTTATTTATCTCTATAAAGTGATATCCACATGCAGGTGCAGCTTACACTCGTCTTTAGATCAAAACATTTCAACTTGAGCGACAAATCCGCTCGACACTGTGTCACTATAAATAATCAGCGGTTGGATTTCCCAGCTTCCTATAATGCATCAGAAATGATCGATCTGACCTCCATTCAAAAACAAAACATTTTAAAAGTTGTTTATTTGTCCTCTTAAGGACAGACATGACAAAGCTTGACTTTTTACTTGTTACATCTCTGCATCATGTTGTTACAGCAAGGCAAGTTTATATTTTCTATGTAGCACATTTCAGAAAACAGAAGACCTGCAAGATGCAAGTAAATCACAAGACAATCAGTGAGGCCTCCGTGTAACTCGCTATTTACAGTCAAACTGTGACTCACCAGAAACAGATGAACAGACAATCCTCGGGGGAATGTAATCAACCAAGAAATGACACCACATTTGCATTGGAGACATCTCTGCAGGCACATTAAAGACACGCTGTCTGTTGGACTGTAAGCAACGCAGGGTAAAGGAGGAGTCATTTACTGCTGACATCTGCTGACACTGCAGTGCCTGAAGAGTTCCCAGAGGCGTATATAAATGCAGATGAAAGCTGATGATAGTAGATTTAATTTGCCTTTTCTTTTTCTGCCCTGCAGCTCTTTACGGCGTCCTGTTTCCCCGGGAAAAAGAGGCGGCGTTCGCCAACTACAGGATGTGGGAGTCGCTTGGTTTCGTTATCGCCTTCGCCTACAGCACCTTCTTATGTCTGGAGTATAAACTGTACATCCTCCTGGCCGTGCTGGTTCTCACCGTCATCACTTACCCCATAGTGGAGTACAACGAACACAAGAGCCCCACGCCGCCTATCGAGGGAACCTACACGAGTCACAAAGACATCCTAAAAAAAGACGAGAGCGCAATCATATGCCAGACACCGATGTAGAGACTGAAGATCAGGAGTTATTATTTTTTTTTTTTACATCCTGGTATTTGTGTGGAAATGTTCAAATTGCATAAAAATACTGAACTGTCGGACTCACACTGGGCAATCCGTCCGGTGCCAAAGCACGCTTTAACCCTCAAACTCCAGACCGTTTGACTAGTGTGAGTTCTCCGATCCAGGCTCAAGCACTGTACACCTTCTTGGCCCTGGTGGCTCATTGGAAGAAGTGTGCTTCCACGGCTTACGGCTCTATCCGACGAAAATAACTCAAAATAAGCCACAAAATCAGTAAAGTTGCAGTCTCGTTCTCTGATGTGCAAACGCGGACTTGACCGCCCGTCTCTCTTTTATTTTTTTTTGTAAACTAAGCATGCTTCATGTGTTGTATTACGACGTTGTGTCCAAGAGGTGACCGTGCTCGTGCCCGGGCCCGGTTACTCCTGGAGCAGTGTGAGTGCAGGCCAGCGGGGTGAATCACTCTTCAGCACGGTACGGGAAAACTTTGTCTAGAGTGAGTGCACCATTAAAGAAAGTTTTAAAGTCAATCACAAAATGTTCCATGTTTTCCATCTGACTGGAAAGGAGGATAAACAGCACACTTATTTGAATGTTTACTGGTTCAGCCTCTTGTCTCCCAGTAGAGCCCCACAAACAAAATGATCACATTATAATGTGTATATGACGATGAGCCTTTTGTTTTGATGAAATATCTTGTGTTATGTGCATGTTTGTCATTAATCTCTGCAATGCTTAGAACACAGTTATATACAGGTGATATGCTCTGTGATTAAAGATGATTTACTGCTCAAACTAGCAGGTAAACGTTGAACTTCTTTTTCATGACAGAAAAAAACGACAACCTCCAATGAAGCGGCTCTTTTCTAGCGTTGAAGGGCTTTAGTGTAAAATAAAGACAATGGATAGAGTCAGAAACCGGAGAGAGAGAGAGAGAGAGAGAGAGAGGGGACGTGTCTGATAAGCCAACAGATTATCTTTTTCTAAAATGTTTCATATTTTTCTAATTGCACTCTATTGCAGCTGAAAAGACAAACTTTCTTTTGTGTCAAATTAATGAATAAATATCTAAAAATTAATTGAAGGTATTGATAAAAATGTCCAATAAATAAGCTGAGGGGACAAAATTGGTGAAATAAAATATTCTTAGAGGATGAGTTTTCTATTTAAGATCTTCAAAGATTTATTTTTGGGCTTTTTTTTTTCAGATCTAGACAAATGATAGAGTCAGAAACCAGGTAGAGAGAGAGAGAGAGAGAGTAGGGAATAACATGCAGGAAAGGAGCCACATGTCAGATTTGAACCTGGGCCGCCCAATTGTGACTTAAGCTTATGTACATTAAGTTTGAACTCATCTGTGAAATCTAGTAACATTTTGAATATGACTCTAAATGATGTGATCGACAGGCTCTCTACCCGGACTTGAGACGCTGCAGAGTCCAAAAGAAACGCCGCCATCATCATCAAATGTGTTTAACTTTTAAAAAGCCGACCTCAGGTGTTTACAGAACATACAGCGACAACACTGTGCATTTCAAATGGTGCTTTTATTGCAATGTGTTGCATTCCCACATTCATAGATGTTATAGATTTGTTAGTCAAAGCATCATTTCCTCAAGGTTGGCATCCTCACCTTGGAAAAAAAAAAAAAAAGCAAAAAAAAAGCAGAGGGATCAAATGCACGAGGTGTTTGTGTTTTGAGTGTAGTAGAGAAGTGTGTGTGTAAACTTGAGCAGCCACGAACATATGAATGAACAAAAAACAAACAAAATTTAGAAACTTCCAGTAGATGCAAAGAAAAAAAAGAGTTTTTTGTTTTTAAAACGGTAAAAAAACAAAACAAAAAACAGAAGAAGAGTTTTGTTTGTGTGTCCGCCTGCAGAGGCTCTCACTCCCTGCAGGGACTGGACCCGGCCTGAGACTGATTGTCTACAACATTCCAAAGAAAAGGTAGATTTCTTTATATTCACGTTACACACCTGAACAGGGGGGTGGGTGAGGGGGGTGAGGGGGGGATTAGGGGGGGGAGGGTATTAAAAGAGACAGAGAGAGAGAGAGCGAGTGAGAGAGAAAAAAAGAGAAAATATAACATGCATAAACTTCTCCCAGATGAACATTGTCACTCATATTGTCTTGTAATAGCTGCTCCGATGCCTCTTGAAAAAAACAAACTTTACACGAGTGTCATATACAAAACTGGACAAAGATGAGTAAAATGTATTATATATATTTATATATATTTATTTATATTAATTTGTACAAGGGAGAAAGCGGAACCTTGGTCATTTTTTTTTTTTTTTTTTAAACTCAAATTCTCCAGAGAAAGCATTACCCCCCCTCCCCCCTCCCAAATAAAACAACAGAGTGGTGAGTTAATAATCTCACACACACACACACACACACACACACACACACACACACACACACACACACACACACACACACACACACACACACACACACACACACACACACACACACACACACACACACACACACACACACACACACACACACACACACACACACACACACACACACACACACACACACACACACACACACACACACACACACACTAGGAATGAGTTTGATTCAAAGGACGGTGGAGAGTCTTTGTGGTGCACAAATACCGGTTTGGACCAGAAACTGTGTCTGTTTGACTTATGCATCATCTTTTTTATCCTGATGATAAACTTTCTCTTCACTTCATCAGGTATTAGCCCGACCCTGAACCAGGTATTAGCCCGGTCCCGGGTACACGCGCACAACAAGCTCTTCCACATCAGGCAGCACACACATGTGGCGAGACAAGATAAAGAGACCAACCAGAGAGGACAGGCAACGCAGCGAGCGGGTTGTCGTTCATGTCAGTGCACAGCTGCTGCTCGGTAGCAGAGGTTTGAGTCTCACACAAACCAGACACAAAAAAAAGAAGTGAGTGTCCGCCTTGGTTTAAGGAAAAACACGGGGAGAGTGATTGCTGAGTGGCGGCAGCGTCTACGGAGCGATGGGTTGCTGAAACGTTTTTTTAAGAGAGTAGGAATGTTCTGAGGAGGTTTTTAACAGTTCGCAGAGGAGAGGAGAGGAGAGGAGGAGAGAGGAGAGGAGAGGAGAGGTGAGGAGAGGAGGAGAGAGGAGAGGAGAGGAGAGAAGAGGAGAGGAGAGGAGAGAAGAGGAGAGAAGAGGTGAGGAGAGGAGGACAGAAGAGGTGAGGAGAGAAGAGGAGAGGAGAGAGGTGAGGAGAGAAGAGGAGAGGAGAGAGGTGAGGAGAGAAGAGGAGAGGAGAGAGGTGAGGAGAGAAGAGGAGAGGAGAGAGGTGAGGAGAGAAGAGGAGAGGAGAGAAGAGGAGAGGAGAGGAGAGAAGAGGTGAGGTGAGGAGAGGAGGAGAGAGAAGAGGTGAGGAGAGGTGAGGAGAGGAGAAGAGGTGAGGAGGAGAGAAGAGGTGAGGAGAAGAGGTGAGGAGAGGAGAGAAGAGGACACGAGAGGAGAGGAGAGAAGAGGACACGAGAGGAGAGGAGAGGAGAGAGGGCGAGGGTGTCACCTGAAGAAGATTGGCATAGTTTTCATACTGAGGATCGGTTGGTGTAGAGCGAGAGAGAAAGAGAAAAAGTCAAAGAGAGAGAACTACTTTACAAAGAAGGAACAACGTTAAGTCGTCTTTTGGATCAGGGCGTTTTCATCTACGGTCGAGTTCTGCACGAAGAACCTGAGCTCAATTCAATTTCAAATACTAACACTAACACTTTCTCTGTACATTCTGGGGCGGGGCGGGGGGCGGGGCTTAACCTTTCTCCTAATACTGATCTGATTGAGATCGGCCTTTTCACTCCGAGTAAATCCGATATAAAGTGCAAAATGAGATTGTATTTGCAAATTCCTGGAATAATTCTGATTCATCTTCTAGGCGTGTAAAAAAGTCATTTTAAAATACAGTAAACTTTTTTTTTTTTCTATAAAGGTGAAAAAATGTTTTTTAAAAAAAACCCTGGCTAACAAGGTCATTAGTGTTAAACGGCAAAGGAGCGACCTTCACCGCGAGAAAATATATATACACGAGGCACCTCAAGTTTGGTATAAAGTCAAAGAATGAAGAGTCGAAGCTGAGAGAGGTCATCAGGTGACGAGTAGATCCGCTGAGAGGGACGCTGAACTACACTGACGGGGATTTTTATATACGTGTGTGTGTCTATAAAATGAAAAGTTTTGCTCCAGTGTTAATTCAACAAGTGAAGAAATGCTTCTGTCAGTAAGGTGCATAGCTAACGGTTGCAATGTTTTTCTTTCTTCCTGTAAACGAGTGACATCACTTCAGGCACACACACACACACACACAAAAAAAAAAGAGACGTCGCTGAACCGACTGTGACTTTGGGACATCGTGTTGCAGAGAGAGGCCACTTTAAAAAAATGGAAAAAGAAAGAAAGAGGAGACAGGGGGAAACGAGCGAGGTCGAGCGAGGTCGAGCAGTGTGTGTGTGTGTGTGTGTCTGTGTGGGGAGGGGCGCTACATTATGTGTTATCCAGTGATGATGAGGTTTGCATATGGTTTCCATCAAACATCTTGAAGCTTTGGTCATTTACTAGAGACGAATGCAAAAAAAAAAAAAAAAGTGAGACAGTGAGGAAACAAAACAAAGAAGAAAATAAAGCCCACTATTTCACACAACCAGCAGGCAATGCTTCTCCAAGAAACCAAGGCTCCACTCTCCCAGATCTGCTTAAACGTTTTGACAAACAGAGAAAAAAATTAAATAATAATATGGCCTTTTTTCTTTTTTTTTTTCTTTTTCACTTTTAAATTAACCCGTACAAAAAAAAAAAAGCCAGTCCACGCTGCTTCTCTCTCTCTCTCAGTAAAATCACATTCAGCAGTCGCTTAAAAAAAAAACCAAAAAAAAAATAAACCATTCTCTGGCATAGTTCATCTGAAAACAAAAAACACCCACAGGTACTGTGCAGGGTCTGAAGAGTCGAAAGAAAAGAGAAGAATCAAACCAGGACATCTCCCACTTTGCCATCTTAGAGAACACCAGATATACAGTATTAATCACTTACACACACACACACACTCACTGATAGTCATTTACATACATACATCATCAGAAAAAATAAAAAAGTAGAAAATCAAAAAAAATAAAACATGAAATCAAAACATGACGGAGGCGAGTAGTTTTTTTTTTATACCACAAACTCGGAGCACTACTTTTTTTTCGTTTGTTGATTCTGAACAAATACATATTCACATTTCTCTGTTATATACATCATGTTAACATCTTTACAAAAGAAGAAGAAGAACCTAACCTTGTACCTGTTAATCGTAGCGAGGAAGGAGGGACTGTTTGTTTCCATTGAATGGCTGTTGCATACAAAATAAAAAATAAAAATACATATGCATTGGTTGTATTTGGCATGTCGGTTTGTTTAAAAAAAAAATAAACACAGGATGAGCTGAGAGTTTTTCTGCAGTTGACAGGGTTTGTAGAGGAAACCGTTTCCATAGGAATGCCTATTCCACGCAGAAAAGTGAGGGGGGGGGGGAGGAGGGGTTTCAATACTGTACGTATACTGTGTGAAATAATCAGAGCAGAGAAACACAAGAGGAGGCTGAATCTGGCAGAATCCTTCCTTACAAAAATAATAAAATAAAAAATACATTCTTCCACTTTGTGCAGCTTCTGTCTCTTCTGAGTATTTTTACTTTTTTTTTTTTTGAAACATCAAACCAAACAGCGGCACAGGAGGGTCTGACCGGGCGCGTTCACACTGTGAGAAACAAGAGAAAGGAGGTCCAGCACATTTTATTAAAAACTGGAGAAGCCTGCAAAATTCAATTTCAGGGCTTCCTCATCTCCTGGCTGACGGGCGTTTTGTATCGACAGTCCTGCAGAGTTTAAGTGCTATGAATTTAGGAGCTACATGTTTATTTCAAAAGTCCAAAAGAATCGATGACATCACTAAAAATGCTTTCCTTTCTGCTCCGAGGGATGAAAATTAACTCCCCCAGGAAGAATATCCCAACACAACAAATAATCAGAGAAAATAACTCTGAGTGAGAACTCAAATCTTGAACTCCAGGCTGGATTATCAACAGGTTTGTGTGTATCCACCAGCTCATGTGCAGTCATGGAGAGTCTCAGTGTGGAGGTAGAGGGAAGTTTTCGTCTGAGACACCCGTGACATTTCACATAAACCAGTGGAGTCTGCGATCGGGATTCTGGGAGTCTTTAAATGACTATTATTGGGCGTCATCTATCGAGACAGAGAGGGGCTCAAATGTTCACGTTCAGCATCTTCAGCTGCGTTAGAGTATCTGTTCTTTCCCCCGTTTTGTACGACTGTAAAATGAAAGTGAAAGTGAAGCCGTCACTTTTGAATATAAGAAACATCAATTTCAGACATTTGAGGGATTTATAAAAAAAAAAAAAAAAACATAAATGAGCCGACACATTCTCTGATTATAAAGTCGTGAGGGGCTGCATTTAAAAAATCTAATAAGTGCTCATAGTCAAGAAGCGCTGAATCCAAATATGGGAGCTCGCGAGGGTCATATAAAGCCGGTTAAACAGATTTTATACGTGTCTGTCCTGCTCGGTGGTAAAGATGATGGACCAATCAAAAACAGTCGCTCACAGTGTGAAAACTCAGTTAAGAGGAAAAAAGATAACCAGACAGAACTCCTGCCTGATTTAAAAAAAAACAACAAAAAAACAATAATGAGGTAATAAACAAAGCTGATGATTTATCCACATGCTTCTCTAATAAATATTTACACAGAAAAAAAATACAAAAATAAAAACATCTCAGAGAGTCTTGGCAGACGTTTGAGTCCAGGAGGCAGAGTTTAAAAAAGAAAAAGAAAAGAAAGACGTAGTTGACATTTCCTGGGCCTCTGTTTGGATACACGGTGCATGGACTTGCACGCTTTGAACACACACACACACACACACACACACACACACACACACACACACACACACACACACACACACACACACACACACACACACACACACACACACACACACACACACACACACACACACACACACACACACACACACACACACACACACACACACACACACACAGCTGTGCACAAAGTGGTTCTCTCATCGAACAACACTGGAGGAGGAGTCGGTGGGTGGAATGTTGACCTTGCATGCTATCCCATCTGTATCTGTTGCATACGCTTTGTTTGTTTGTTTGTTTGTTGATGTAGTATCTCTGTGAGAACGGTAAACAGGAGAGCACTCAGACTGCATCCTACTGACAGTGTGTGTGTGTGTGTGTGTGTGTGTGTGTGTGTGTGTGTGACGTTAGCGGGGATACTAGGATCTGAATTTGAGGTCGAAGCTGCATGTTGAACCCTCCCACTGGATGCTGCCTCCAATATTCCTGAGTGAGAATAATCGATGAACCAGGATTCTTTCATTCATTATTTTGTGCTGAATCCAGACGATTCTTTGAGGACATTATTTTGTATATTGGCACAATAAAAACATAGATGAGTAGGTGCACTGGATGGACTTGATTACCCATCGGCCGGTCTAAACATCAACGTTTTTAACTGTTTTTTAAAAAAGACTCAACCGAGTCACAAAGACGTAGTGAGGTGAGCGAGGAATTCCAGAGGATTGGTGCTATGACCTGAAACGCACGAGTCTTAAAATGAGTCTGCAGGACAGACAGCAGGTGTAGGGTGTTTGACCTTAGTGCACAGGTGGGTGGGTGAGTTCTGACAGATATTCTGGCTCTGATGACGTTCCTACAAACATCGTATTTCATTTGATGTTTTGTCAAACAAGCAAGCAATCAAAAAAGTTTTTTAATGAGATCATCTCTTCAACGGAAATCCACACAACCTTTACTTTCTATTAGTGTGTCATCTCTGATCGACACAAACACTCACACACTGAGTACCGATACTACACTCTCACTGCTAAGTTTCAGACTTTCACCTCACTGCTGATCATTCCTCACAGACCCTCGTGTTTAATGTCAATAACCAAAGATAAAGTGCTGAAATGTAGTGAAACAGAAAAGCAGAAAATGGTTTCTGAAAACACAGATCTCCTCAGATGTGAGGTGCTCTGTTTTCTGCTGTCGATGTAGTGAGATCAAAGATGATCACTCTAAACCGGACTAGAATGTTTTTCTCACGCCAACAGGATTTTAAATTAACGGTTGAGTCACAAGCCAAGGTGACAGGAAGATGAAATATCCACCAGTCAAGCACAAATCTTAGCGGCCAAATTCAATAAAAAGTGTTGGATGGTTGACTGACTCCTTGTAAACAAGGCCGCATACTAGCTCTTTAGTTAGCCTAATGCTAACACTATTTAATGCAGCTGGCGTCAACGGAGAAAAGGTACATATCATGTATAGCGAGTAAAGTAAAAAAAAAAAACAACCTAATGCCACATGCCACGTGTCGTCATGGTTACAGAGAAGTCTCAAAGTGCTGTCTTATTGGCATTAAAACCATTTGGAGCCCATGCAGCCTCGTGCACTCGATCTCGTTCCAGGTGTCGTCAATTAAGTCCGTAAGGGGTCAGGGGTCAGGGGTCAGGGTTTAGGGAGGCCATCGAGATTCCGCATGTGCGTCAGCTCGCGCCTCGTTCAGCTCCAACATGCAGACAGCAGAAGGAGCAGGAGAGAGAAGCTGCAGCTGCACCAAAGCGTGGTTAAAAACTCAACATCGTTTTTCCTCACTGAAATGACTTTTGACCCTCTGGTGACCTCCCTGCATGTGGCCCTTGGCAGGCGTGTGGACACTTGATTTCACCAGTAAGCTTTGAGGTATAAGTTTAGTTACATTAAGGTGACATACACACTAAGGTAGATTCAGGAAAGTGCTGAGATTGAGTTTAAAAGTGAGTCTTGTGGGAGGGGTTACAGAAGCGAAAACAAGTCCATGTTGACGGGATCCTTCACCGACTGTATCGTTGTTTGGTCGTCAGAATGAGCCCAAAGCAGGCTTTAATATTCCACTTGGATGGTGTATCTTGACTTTAATTCAAAGAGGATATTTAGAGGCAGCATCACGGCAGGGTTTCTAGTTTCCTGATGCACGATAAGAAGCGGATGTGTGTGGGTCTTTTTCTTTGATTGTTAACAGAGAGACACAGTGTCTGACTGAGCAACAGTAGTCAACAGAAAACTGTGTGTGTGTGTGTGTGTGTGTGTGTGTTTGTCACCAGTGGAGTGAAGTCTTCATCAGGGAACCAGAGGTGGAAGGAGGGGAGGGTTGAATCCCAAAAAACGTAGAAAAAAAAAAAAACAGGTCTGCAGGAGAAATGAAAGAATTTTTTTTTTTTGGCGACTCAACCCCGCCCCGGTTTGGATTCAACTTCATGACATCTGGAAATGAATGATCCATCACATCATTGTTAGGAACTTCTATTACTAAAGCCTCTACTTAAATGTCATTATATAGGAAACAATTCCCCAGAGAGCTGGATGTTTGCCGCGACCGTGTGTGCAATGTCGATGCGGCTAAGTACCGTCAGCATCAACAAAGGTCGCGCGATCGCGGCAAAGAGCGCAGTTTGAGGTATTGTTTGACTTTGTCTTTGACTTTTTTTTTAATACAATGGTTACAACACATGTACTGTCTCTTGAAAGAATTGTACATAAGAAGAAGAAAAAAAGGAACGCGAGAGAAGATGGCTCCCTGGTCACCACAAGAGAAAGCAAACACCTCCGTTTTTTTTCTTTTCTTTCCTGTTCAGAAAGTCGTGGCTTCTTGTCGTGCTGAAGCAAAACCTAGCCGTGTTTTTAAAAAAAAAATCAAATTTAACTTTTCACATTTCAGAAGTTGGATTGACTTCCTCCTCGTGTAGCGTTTTTTTTTTTTTTTTTTTACAATATCGTGACGCCGAAATAAAAAATGATCTACGAGGTGACGTTCTTAGAATTAAAAATGAAAGGAAACTTAAAAAAGGAAAATAAGAAACCTGGATCGAATCACATTATACATCGTTTTGCTGTTCTGAGTCATCAATTAATTACACTTTTCTTTTCTTTTTCTTTTTCTCAGAGGAAAGCAGTTACAAGAGAAGAGTGAGCTCGCCCCCCCCCCAAAGTCTTTGTCCTTCTGTTCTGTACAATACTACCCGCCTGCATGGTGCACAACATGGCAAACAACACTGATAGGCCGAGAGAGAGCATGAAAGAGAGAGAGAGAGAGAGAGAGAGAGAGAGAGAACCCAACAGGGCTCTGTATTCACAGCTGCTGAGGTGAGGGGTAAAATGTGACGGACAGACAGTTAAATAATTATAACAGTCTCATTTTCTTTTTATACTTTGAAAAATAATAAAAAATAAAAACTTCCTCCTGTCGGGGGAAGAAACACACATAAGTTCCAAACTGAGCAGCATCCCGTCTGTCTCCCATCCCATCCCATCCATCCATTAATCCGTCTCCGTTCTGGCTGTTGTCAAAGCTTGTTCTGATGATCATGAAGATGAAGATGATGATGACGGTGAGAGCAGAAGATTTTTTTTTTTTTTTAAAACAAAAACAATTCCACCAAAAAAAAATAAAAACAGGAGATAGAATAATATGTAGTAGTAGAAGAAGAAGAAGAAGAAGAAGAAGAAGAAGCAGAGCTCGGGAAAAACTCAAACTTCCACCAGGCACTGTAGCTGATAGAGAGAGACAGTCTCAGAACCAGCTGATACTGAGCTTCTATCCCACAATGCCACAGAGGTCTGAAACCTTAAAACATTCCCACATCGCTGAGAGACAGGTCGGAGAAAAAACTCTAATTTAAAAAAAAAAAAAAAAAAAAAAAAAGCCAGAGGTGCTGCTGATGTGTGGGATAATCCCACACGTTAAAAGAGCTCTCAGCTGTACGCTGGAACTCATGCTCCCAAGATGCACTGCTGCTGCTGCTGCTGCTGCTGCCGCGACGGTCCAGCAGAGAAAGAAAAACAAACAACAACAACAACAACAACAACAACAACAAAAAAAGAGGAGGAGGAGGCCGGCCCTGATTTGACAGTGACGACAACTTGGCAAATCTACAAATGATGTCGCGGTTTGTTTTCTTGGGTCAGGAAGCAGGAAGTAGGTCACCGAGGAATGAGCAGCAAGACAACACTGCCTTTAATAGGCTGAGGCAGACAGACAGGTTGTCAGACAGATTAGACAGGCAGGTTTTAAATACACTGCTGCTCCTTCTGACTTGAGTCTTTTCCGTTAAGTTCTTGGGGGCGGTTTCAAACAAACCGGGCCCCCCCGAATCCACCAATGCCGCACAGATGTGACGAGGCCCGACGACCGCCGCCGCCGACCTCTCCGAGCCGTCGTGGCTGAGGCCCGTCCAAACATCCATCCTTCCATCCAAAAAGGTGAGACAGAGACAGCAATGGGTCTGGTGCACCGACCTCCGAGGAGGAGGCGTAGAAGTGAGAAGTAGAGAGGGTAGAGCAGCAGAGCTGGAGAGCGGGCGGGGGGGCCGTCACTCGGTGAGCAGCTGCTGGAGGAGGCTCTTCTGCTGGGCCTGGTTGTTCTGTTGGGAGCCCGGGGGCGCGGGGCCCTTCTGGGAGGCGGCGGCGGCGCCGATGGGGCCCTGGTTCAGGTAGGAGTCGCCGCCCACCAGGTTGACGGTGCACTGGACGTCTGCGAACACCTGAACCTGCTGCACCTGCAGACACAGAGATACACGACATCATCAGTACGAACACTTCCTGCTTTCACTCGTTATCTTTTTACGTGTCATTGTCGAGTATCTCGCTTCACGTCTGTAAATATTTTCTGTTGACAGAACGTTTTTGAAAAGGTCATTTTTAATCCCAGGGAGCGTTTCCTGGTGAAATAAAGGTTAAAAACAAAAAAGGGAGCTGGAGAGGTGCCACTTCCTGAGCACCCTGGGAAAACCACTTGCTGTATTTTGTGTCACTTCTAAATGTTTCAGTATGAAACAGTACATTTTGCTCCTGTTATTTCCATCTATATTAAAAAGGAAATAATCTTCAGAAAAGGTAAAGGGGTAATAATGGATTTGAAGTGTCTAAAAATGTAAATTCTGTAAATTTGTTTTTTGTTTTGGATTTAGATTTTTTTTCTTCAGATTTTGAGTTTTCTGTTGTTCACTGATTTACAGAAGTCTTTGCCGCTGACGTTGCCCATGACGCATAGATTTGCGCCCCCAAAACCAGAAACACTTTTAGACAAGTAGAACATTTTAAATCCACATCCAGATTTATTTTTGGGCTTTTTGTGTCTTTATTGGAGAGATAGGACAGTGGATAGAGCTGGAAATCAGGGAGAAAGAGAGAGAGAGAGGGGAACGACATGCAGGAAAGGAGCTACAGGCCGGATTCGAACCCGGGACTACAGCCTCCACACATGGGACGCGCCCACCAACCACTGCACCACCAGCTCACCTTAAATCCACATTTTGATGGCTATACATTTATACTCAATGACGGCCTTTTTACAAGTTTACATATTTGATTATATCTCAAACTAATTTAGAAATATCTTGGAGGTCTGTCATTCTTCTCTTTAGGAGTGGTTAAACGGTGCCCTGGTGTCCTCAATTGACCAGCCGCCAACAGTGAACAAAAACTCCATGGTGATGTGATTTCTGCGTTCTGATGGTGACCTACACTCTAACTTTATGGAACAGAAACTTGTCTCCTGCAGACTAAAAGTTTGGCCTGATGGATGACAGCGTTATGATACTTTCAGGTCGTGCAGGTTCAAAGGTCACCCACCTGCTGGTCGCTGCACACCGAGGCGACGTTGCTGAGGTTACTGTTGCTCAAGCCGACCGTCTGCCCCATGGGAGGTAACGAGCCGACGGCGCCCGAGCCTCCGGCCATGGAGACGGTGATGCTCATGTTGTTGTAAACCCCCTGCTGGCCGAAAGCCTGCCCTGCGCTCTGTCCTGACTGACTGAACAGGCTGAAGAACGACAACAACAGATGTTAAAATTATAATGTAAATAATAACAAAGTTAGCTCTAAACGATGTGAAGACGGCCTCACCTGTTGCTGGCCACGCCCGTCTGTTGCCAGCTCTTCATTTCTGGTGACTGGTAGCCAGGAGGCGGGGCTTGCTGGAGCAGAGGACTCTGGGAGGCGGAGTTTTGAGGTGACAGTAGCGGGCTGGTCGGGCTCATCTCGGGAGGGAAAGGTGGGTCCTGCTGGACTAAAGCTTTGGAAGAGAAACAGCGAGGTCTTAATATTTCATAGACGTCGGCAGAGGCAAACGGTAACTGGATTATTTGAACTCACCAGACCCTCCAAACTGCTGAAACAGACCCTGCTGCAGAGACGGGTTCACGCTGCTGTTGAACGGACCCTGCACGGCGCCAATCAGCGTCTGGTTACTGAGAGGAACTCTGGCGGTCAGTTTGTTGTCCAGAGGACTCCCGCTCATGGGGCTGAAGTGACTCGGTGAGGTAGGGGATTTTCCCGTCATGGGGCTGTACCCTGGTGGGAAGCTGAACTGTTGTTGTTGTTGTTGCTGCTGCTGCGGCGGCGGCGGTGGTTGAGGCGTTGTTGGGGAACCTTTCGGGACTCGGACGGTTCCGATGGTCCCGACGGCTCCGGTCGGAGTGCCCGCCAGGTTCTGTCTCATCAGCATGACCTTCTGCTGAAAGAGCTGGCGCTGCCGGTGCTGGATGCTGTAGAGCTCTCTCTGACGCTGGGCCAGCATCTGGGCGTTCAGCGGAGGCTGCTGAGAAAAGACATTTGAAAAAGCACCAAGTGCATTCTGAATTAAACTGTTTAGAATAGAATTACTTTATTGATCCCAAACTGGGAAATTGTGGTGTTACAGCAGCAGGTTATCAGAGCAAATAAAACAATATAAGAATAGATACATAAATAAGCATGTAGAATATAAAAAGAGATTTATACATCAAGGATTTAACTTAACATTCCTACTGGTTTAAAAAAATGAAAAATGAAATACAACATTTATTCAGGCAATAAATTAATGAAATGAAATTGAATACAGAATAACAAAATCAGTTATCCCATAACTAAAGTGACGCAGTTTCATCAGGTTGGTTGGTGGGGGCAGGCTGCTGCTATGGACCACCCCCCAGTTTGTCCCGATCCTTCTTCCTGCATCGTCCACTATCCCATTTTTTCAAGCCCAGCGCAGTTCATCATGTCTGGTTTTGCTCAAGATTTCTTTCTCTTAAAAGGAAGTTTTTTTCTTGCCACTGTAACTTAGCTAAATGTTGGTAAGTGTTGTGCTCATGGTGGGTTCATGTCGGGTCTTGCTGCTCTTTTCTAAAGTGTCTTGAGATAACGTCTGTTATGAATTGTTTGATCTTCTGATGCGGACTGTTAACTGCTACTAAAAACAAAGCTGCTCATGTTTTGATTTTTTTTTTGTGCTGAGACAATCTTGAAATAATTCTGGCAGTCACATTTCTGGCTGCCAGACTAATGTCACCGGATTAATC
Source organism: Labrus mixtus (assembly GCF_963584025.1). NCBI lineage: Eukaryota > Metazoa > Chordata > Actinopteri > Labriformes > Labridae > Labrus > Labrus mixtus. The sequence continues at coordinate 4,718,975 of NC_083623.1, forward strand.
AAAATCTTTGGCTTTTCTTGGTTTGAAATTCTTTGGGATGTTATTGTGCTTAAGCCACTGAGTACTCTACCTGCTGCAGTACAGTTTGGCCTTTTCATTGGAGATTTCATGAAAGTCACGGGTGAAAAGAATCATCAATATTTAAATAACAGTAATCACTGCTCTCTTCAGTCTGAGGCTGTCACTACTAACACGTCTTCAGGGTTATTTAAATCACAGTAAATATAGAACATATTTGTTAAAGAAGCTCAGAGTGTATGTTTCAGCTCATTAGTTGAATATATATGTACACAGACTTTTTAAGTAGCTGATCATCTCGATGAATGGCGATCACGCCGCCCTGTCTGACTCACCTGTGAGGGCATTTGAGGTTGTTGAACCCCCTGACGAATCCCTATGTTCACATGCTGAGCTCCTCCTGGAAACTGGGTGATGCCTGCCATCCTGTTCTGGAGCTGGAGGAGAGAAAAAAAAACACACACACAGACATAAGCAGAGGTCAGCACAGGACAGGACAGGAACAGGGACAGGTGTTGAAAACAAGAGTAAAGAGTAGACCGTGTTTTTAACGAGAGAGAAAACAAACGAGGTAACTGACAAAATACTACAGGAGGGATGGAAACAGAAGAGCAGAGGAAATCAAATATTAGAGAGGAGGGAAGTGGAGAGTTCTTTAAGAGCTTTTCAATCAATATTTGAAAACATCAAATCAAAAGAGTCACTTGGCTTAGTAGGATACATTCTGACACATTAAGTGATAAGAAATTTAGTGTTATTCATCACAGCTCTGAGAAACTGGGGTCTACTTAAAGGATTACGAGTGAAAGTGAAGGGCTCATGTTCATTAAGGGAGATGTCCGACTGCATTTCAGGGTCAACTGCGAAGTAAGGCACAAGTTGTAGAGGTTGAGTCTCTTTAGTTAGTTGCCTGGTGTCTCTCACAGCAAAGAGCAAAGAGAAAAGTGTGTAAAGAAAACATGAAAGCACATATAGAAGAGAAAAGTTTAAAAGGTCACATATTATACAAAATCCTCTTCACCATGTTCCTCTAACTCTAACATGTGTCTCTAGTGTGTCTACAAACCCCACAAATATGAGAAAAGTTCATCCTCTGCGTCTTTTCCCTGCTCCACTTTTCAGAAAATGTGTGCTCAAACAGGCCGTTTGGAGATTTTCCCTTCATGACATCACAAAGGGCAGTAACCCCTCCCCCAGGTGGGTGACACTCCCACAGCTAGGTGTTTGTTCTGCCCTCTGAGTCTGCCTTCTCACCGTAAACAATAGGACATGGAGCGAGAGAAGCCCGAGCCACATCCCCTTCCAGAGAGGGGGCGTGGTCAGACACAGCTCATTTACATATTTAAAGGTACAGACACAGAAACAGCCTGTTCTGAGCAGGGCTGAAATAGAGGGGTTTATAGACATGATCAAATACAGGATCAGAGTGGATTTACAACAAGAAACTTCACACACATGTTTTGAGGAGCTCTGAGACTTATTTAAACTGGTTGAAGAGGAGGAGAATATGTCACCTTTAATGCATTACAAGCAACACCAACTTTGATCCACTCCCTTCAAGATCACACAAAGTCAACACAAACCACCACCTCCGCCTCCTCACCTGCTGTGGGCCCTGCAGTCTCTGCTGCAGCTGCAGGCGCAGCTGGTTGGGTGGCAGCCTCAGCCCGGGGTTCACCCCCTGTGGACGTGTCATTCCCGGCCTCAGCCCCATGCCCGTCACCCCAGCAGGGAACGCCGCACGAGGTGCTCCGAAGCCCAGACCCTGTGGCCCCACGGTGGCCAGCTCTGGAGGGAACTGAGCTGGTGGAGCTGCTGTGAACTGGGTGGGGTAGGTGGGAAGTTTAGGGTCCAAGGTGACGGGGGAGGCAGTGGGCTGCTGGGTTGGAAAGGTTTGGGGCAAAGGGTCAAAGCAGCCGCCCTGGGGAGAGGAAAATCACAAATTAATTTTGTGTTTTTTTTACTGTAAATAAAAATGTTTCATCGCCATGCCACTAAATTTTTATTTTTCAAGTTTGGAAAACTGTTCCCTGAGTTTGTCCTGAAAATAAACCATAAGAGCCAGCTCTCTCCAACAGCTAATTAACCTGAAATGAATCATTATCAGAACCTTTCCTCACCTCTTCATGCTCAAACACATCTTCTAAACGACTGCTCCTCTTCTCTATGATGCACTCACCTGTACCAGTTTGTCGATCCCCAGGGCTTTATCCAGCTCAGCCAGTTCACTCTCATCAGTCCCACTGAGGAAGGAGACGAGCTGCTCCAGCAGAGCCTTCTCATCGTTTCGTCCCTCGGGTGTGGTCGGAGGGCCCAGCACTTCGTCCAGCGTGCAGGGAACACACTGCCTGCTCGCACACAGAAAACAAAGCGTCTCAGCGCACACAGCTCGCCTACGTCTTTGAAACACTTGGTGCATTTTACTACCGCAACTTCAGCAAAAATTATAAAACGGGTGAGTGGGTTGGGTGGAGTGCAGCACTACTTACTCTTGAGGTGACGATAAGGGAGCTTGTAAAGGTGTTCCAAGACCGTCAAAGGTCAAGGTATCAGACAGGGCCAGAGGCTGGAACTGGGAGTCTCCCACATCCATCTTAGATAAGCCTGAAACAGAGTTTTTAAAATCACAATTTAAAGGAAGAAAATTCACAGCAATCAGATTAAACAGTTATTATTAAATCATGAAGTAGTGCCTCGTATAACTTAACAGCAACTAAAAAATCCTGCCTTTGATGCCACATTTTCACCTTGCTTTATTCGTGTAGTATAGCCGTGCCCTCGTCTACAGCATAGAGAAAATCTTTATCACGCATAGGGTCATATATGTAACAGAATACAGTCCGACCACACCCAGTGCTGATACTGAGAGAGGTCATTCACGCAGTAGAGCATTCAGACTTTCAGACTATAGAGTTCAGCTCAACAAAGCTCCCCTGCTGCTGAAGAGTTTGTGTGTCAAGTTACGACTGAACTAAGTTCCCACAGTTTTTTCCACTTCTCAAAACATAAATATGACAGTTTGATGGTTTCCTAAGTACCAGTGCTCGAACTGAAGGGGTTGATGATTTCCGCCTCAGGAAAGGGGCTGCTGTCTTTGGGGGTCTGGTAGAGGTCTCCCTGTCCCTGGGCCTGAGTCTGGCCTGGAGTGGGCGGGCTGCAGAAATCAAAGGATGACTGACTCTGGAGGCTGCAGACGGAGGGCGGGCCGCCATCACTGAGACCTGAGGGACAGGAACACACAGGGCGCAGACAGGTGAGGAACAGTCACAACAAACACGACAAGATGGGAGACGACTATTTCATATCTGTAGCTCTTATGCATAATGTGTTGTCGTCTGTAAGTCTCTGTGTTTTATTTATATCTTAAATGTTCAAGCAGCTCTAAACCAATGGGATTAATAAAACTGTCTGAATTAAAGTCATTTTTGTGTTGATTGAAACTGCAATGCTGACATTTTGCCACTAGAGGGCATCAAGACTCAAATCTGTAGTCTCATATATGAATGAATAAATCAAATACCACCACTAATACTGAAAATAAAATAATACAATAAGAAATTACAACAACAAAACATTAGTTTATTTTCAGCCTCTGCACATGGCGTGCCGACAGACCCCTAGGCTACCCGTGCCCCCCCGTGTATAAAGCCTTAAGTGGTAAAAAGCCTTGATATATCACCTCCTTGTTAATCCAGACTCAACACGCTTTACGTAGTTTCTTGCAGATTCTTGAAATCCCACAAGGAAATACTTTATTTTGAAAATAAATCAGTTTAGCTTTCCTGCTGCATTCACAGGAAACACTTTACAACATGCATCAGAACGTCACACATCTGTACCTACGGATGATTTTAAACATCTGTCTAATGTTTCTTTTCTGATTGTGTTGTTTGTTATCACTCTTAATATTTATTCTTCTTTTGCATATTTACTGTTACTGTCCTCTCGACATCATTAAAAGTGAGTGCATGCCCTCAGTGATTCTTCTTTAATATTAGAAAAAAACTGAAACTGCATTTTTATTTCATCATATTTAACATTTAATTTTTTATTCCTCTAAAAGTGACTTTAAGACTTTTGAATGCATGTTATTAAAACACGTCGGTTTGCTCTTTAAATTCTCCCTGTGTTTGAAATATGTTGTAGAAATAAAAGCAGCCTTGCCTAAATATTGAGACTGCACTTCAGGGTCCAGAGGTAGTATATTATGTTTAACTCTCCCCTCTTCTTAATGCCCCCCCCCCCCCCCCACCCTCCTGTGTTGAAACTGTACCTCGGTTAGGAGTGCCTGGAGGCTCTCTCTTCACATTGACGTTGCGGGGAGTGCTGGCCTCACCGGGCTGCAGCTGAGTGGGCGACTGCAGTTTGAGCTGGGGGGAGGGGGAGTGGAGCTGCGGTGACGGCGAATGCAACTGGGGAAGGGTCTGGGGCTGCTGGGACAGGGGGGACTGGAGCTGAGGCACGGGGGACTGGAGCTGAGCTGGGCGTTGGGGGGCCGGAGAGTGTAGCTGGGGGCCTCCTCCAGGGGTTGTTGGATCCTCGCCGCCCTGCTTGGCCCCGCTCGGGCCTCTCAGGCCGGGCAGCAGCTGGGTGAGAGGGTCCATGTCAACAGGGCCACCCGACATCTGAGGGCGGGAAAAATGAGCGCACAGCAAGGAACATATGAAAGGGGATCGAGAGAGAGAGAGGAGGATGAGGATGGAAGAATTAATGGTGTAGTGGAGTGAAAGAGAAAGAATTAAAGAATAATGGGTGGCAGAGGAGAGGAGAGGAGGGGGGGGGGAGAGGGGGGGCAGAGGATCAGTGACACGGAGACGGGGAGAGACAAAAGGTTAAAGGCCAGCTAGCTTCAAAGGCTGCAGCTGGTAGCTGAGCCCGCAGCCGAGACAAAGTCCAAGAAAATAAACATCCAACATGATTTGCAACGGCTGTCAGCGAGCTGCCAATGCAGCAGCGAGGCTCAGCGGAGAGAAATACCCGTGCTTAATTGTTCTTTCTCACAGAGTGCCGCTTTAAATTTGAAAGCAATGGCGGCATCCACGCGGGTTGCCAACGCAGAGAGCCCATTTTAATAATAAGGTCATTACAGTTATGATTTGGGCGTCATTAGTGTCTGACGGGGAGTCTGCTGCAGTCTGAGTCAGCTGCGGGAACAACAAATACGATGGAGGTCTGCCGTGCACATATCCAGCGTCGTTTGAAGGATCTGAAAACTGCTCGTCACAACTTTATCCCTCTCAGTGACGATCAGACGGAGTGATGAGCAAACACCGCTTAACATTAGGGGCCTGCGCAATTAGCTGCAATTTCATTGTGATGCTGATGTGAGCATGTTGCAAACATGAAGAACAGCTACTTCATGTTAATGTGCGATGGTTAGCTCGGGTCAGTTTGTGCACATTTTCCTCTCACACACCGTTTGAATGCAGGCAGGTGAAGATCAAGCAGGCTATTGGCTAGCTCAGATTAGTGAATTCCCCCGAAGCCCGAGATGTAATTTCTTATTTTAAGACATGTGAGTAAAATGTACATGCCTCCATCTGCATTATTTGACTCATAACAAGCATCTCAGGCTGAATTCCTTGTTTCTAAAATCTCAGAATAAGAAGATTATCAGGACCTGTCAGGTAAATGAGGCTTTTATTTTTGAGTAGAAATGTGATAAATACACTTGCTGAGATTTGAGTTTTTGAAACGTAGACCGACTTAAAGACTGTGGTTTACTCTTTGATTTTTGCTCTTTTGATTAATCGACCCATCTGTCACATAACTGCATTTTACTTATCATCATGTTACTTCAGCATCTTTTTGCACTATTCACCACTGCACTGTTTCATATTTAGTCTTTTCTTATTCTGTTTATTGTTGATATTTAATGTTGCACCTGTACATAAGAGAGCACAGTTCACCGAAGTTAAATTCCTTGTGTGTGTGTGTGTGTGTGTAAGCATACCTGGACAATAAATCTGATTCTGCTCCAAACTTTGGCTTCTTTATTTAAGTTCCTCTGAAGTTTTTTTTTTAACAGGTTGCTGACTGTTACCTCTGTTCCAGTATCGTCTCAAACAACCGCTAACTGAAGGATTTATCTGACAGTGTCATTCATATTTCCTGTTGATGACTCATACTTCACTCGTATTCTCTTCCCTTTAGTGAAACTCTTCCTTGAATTGTGACTCATCGCTGCGTTGTTGTTTACGTGCTCTCTTAACTCCGCAGCATTGGGTACTGTAAATGACAATCATTAGCCATGATGAGTCCCCAACGAGAAGCTTCCTGGAGATCTATTCTACTGATCCATATTTAAATAGATACACATAATGTGAGTATAATAGAGCTCCTTTAAAGGAAACAATACATAAAGCTGTTTCATGGGAACTTTAAGAACGACGCTCCCTAGAGATCGACAGGTTTGTTTATTCAGTAAATCAGTTTGCACCACGCTGGTCGAGGTGAACGTGAAGACAAGCGAGAACTATAAAGTCCGCTTGTTTACACTCAAACTCTTTTATATCTCTTATCTCGCTGTGATCACAAGACTTACCACATCAAGAACAATGAAAAGGCAGATATGAGTATATGACTCTTACATTAAGGATTGATAAAAATCTCTTTAAAGGAGATCTGTTATCCTCACTTTCATCATTAATCATGTCAGTCTGGGACACTTATTGAGTAGCACTGTGAGATGTGTAGCTCAAAAACCTTCTTATTTATCTTTAACTGGTGTCAGTATAATCACTCATTTAAAGTTAATTTTAGCTACTGTCCCTTTAAGGCTCCCTCTCCCCACATGCCCACTTTCCTCTGATTGGCCAGCTCTGTTTGAGGTCGCATGGAAATTTGAGTGAGCTTCCGGGTGGGCGTGTCCTTCAACTTTGCTCCATGCCTGACGTCAGGTTCTGGCCAAGTCTCGTGAAGTTCTCGTTAAGTCTCGTTCAGAGCAGCAGGAAACCACGTCTGAGGATTACACCAACAACTGTGTATCTTCCAACATCATTACAAATATATAAATAAATAAATGACGTATTTAAATATGGATCAGCGTCATAGATCTCCCTGAAGGTGTTGTGTAACTTCACAGATGTTTCCAGTTGTTTTGGTTGAGTAGTCGTCTGCACATGTTGGAGAGGATCAATGTTAAGCTAACGATCGGGTTCATCACAATGTTAGCAGCGCAACATAAACTGCAGGAGCGACTCGTTTGGCTCTTTACTGAACCTCTAATGTGACATCACACATTTTGATCATTGCACATCTCTAATAATCTTAAATGTGTTCCTTTCATTAAATGTGTGTCAGTAAGCGCCCTCCTTTGTATTTTGTTTTTTCAACAGGTCTGAATCAAACAACCAATCAGGGATAGTTTGGACCTAACGAGCCAATCACAGCGACTCTGTGAGGAGAACGTTTGCAGTGGTTGCTTGGCAACAGTGAAGTTTCAAACCAGCCTCATCTTCTCTGTGTTTTTTTTTCCGTTGGGATGTTAATTTTGGTTTCTGACACTTTAAGTTCAGTAAAATATGAGCGACTGACCGACTGAGCGACTGACCGTCATCCATCTGGTTTATTGAAACTTTATTAACAACATTGACCGTACCGTGGAGTCCCGGCTGTCCCTGCGGCTGTCTCTGCGGTTATCTCCGACGGGGCTCGATTTGGGGCTCATGCAGGATGGGCTGCTGGAGACTCCTGCAGCTTTGGATGCACCCACTGACGGAGCAGTGGACCCGATACAGAGCGGCCCCTCCCCGCTGGATCTCTTCTCCACCTTCACTCTGACCGTCTGCAGACTGAGGGCAGACGGAGGCGGCAGGTCTCCCAAGTCCTTAAAAACCACAAATGAAGTTTCAGTTCAAATGATGTCATGACTCAGGAGGTTAAATAATTTAGATTCCAGAGGAAAATACAAATTCTGATATACAATAAGTCAGTTAGAGATTACATTTCTGTGTGGATATTAATCAAGGCTAACCAAGTGTGATTTACTAGAATCAAGAGAATATTGAGAATATATATCGATTTTTTTCAACAATGAAATAAATATGAATTAATCCTATCGTGAGCATCTTTCAGTTTGTGTGGATTTTTGCATCCCCTGAGCTAAAAGCAGGACATCCAACCTTCTGGTTGTGACCCCCCCCCCCCCCCCCCACCCCCAAACGCTTCTAATACCAGAATAAAAACATATATGTAAGGTTTCAATATTAGTTAAAAAAAAAACAGAAGACAATCGGATGATTTTCAGACCAGAAAAAAAAAAATGAAAAAAGAAAATCAATAAATGTGAGAGCATTGTCAGACAAAAAAAAAAAACATGAGTTTGATGTTAACACACAGTATGATGTTAAAAAAAACAAGAACAGGAAGATTGACGATGACTTTCAGACCAGAAAAATCCATGGTGTCCATGGTTTCAAGGGCGGAAAAATGAAGAAGAAGAAGAAAAACAAAACGTGAACAATGAAAAGAAAATCAATAAATGTGAGAGTCAAAAAAGCAAAAAAAAAAAAAAAAAAAACCATGAAAAGTTTCAAGGGAGGAAATCTCAGAAAACTTTAAGAAGTTGATGTTAAAAAAAAAAAACAAGAGGAAGATTGTAAGGATTTATGTAAGGATTCAAGCTGGAGGAATAAAGTTGATTATATTCACCTTTTCGTCTGTATCCAGTAGAAACCGGAGCAGCTGGTGGTCCTGAGGCTCTCTGGAGTTGGACTTAGGACCCGCATTGACCAGTGCAGGACTGGCCGGCGGCTCCTTCTTGATGTCCACTTGGTTCTTGTTGATTCCGTCCTCTGAGGTACAGGTGGTGGTCGTGTCGTTGGGGCTGCTGTCCTGGAGCAGCCGGTGCAGGATCTTATGTCGCTCAGTCAGAGTACTGTGTGAGGCAGGGCACTGAGGAACAGGGGTCGGAGGATGAGGTGATGAGGTGCAATGGATGCTGTTGTTGTTGTTGTTGTTGGATTCCACTCCTGTCCCATTGCTTTCCAGGAGCGGATTGTGTCTGGGGTTTCCCAGCGGCGAGGCAGAAGGAAGGGGGGCTTTTACAGAGTCCTCTCCCCCTCCTTCCATGTCCTCTGGAGGTTTTGCAGATGGAGGCCGGGTAGGGGTGCCGGCGGGCGTACTGGCTTGTCTCTGGGAGGCAGGAGAGGACAGGGAGAAGGACCCCGTCGAGCCACCGTTGGCGCCGCTACTACTACTACTACTACTACTACTACTACTACTACTACTACTACTACTACTATCACCAGCGGAAAGCTGCCGGTTAAGGCCGCCCCCGCTGCTGAGAGCCCCCGTCGGGGAATTGAGGCCTTGTGTGGAAGGAGAGAAGGGGTTCCCCGGTACCCGAGGGCTCCCCACTGACCCAGGACTGGCCCGTGGCATCCTGGGCGACATAAAAGAGGTAGGGGTGGCTGTGAGTGGGCTGTTCAGAGGGGAGGGGCTGTTGACCTGCTGGGAACAGGTCCGGTTGGGGGTCAGGTAGCCTGTGGGTGTGGTTGAGTTGTGTCCGTGAGAGGAGGCGTTGCCGCTGCTGTTGTTGGCAGCAGCGGCGACGCCGGAGCCTTGAGTCCAGTTGCTGCCGGGGGGAAGGGAAGGGGAGCGGGAGGGAGTCTGGGCAAGGCTGCCGAGGTTGGGTGGAAGGCTGGGGTTAGTGTTTTCCTGAGAGCTAGCAGTGTTGTGTTCCCTGTGAGGAAAAAAAGAAGATTAAAGACGACTGTATCCTGAGACCATAAACGAGTTAGTGTCACAGGTATGAGTCTGATCCAGGTTTTAAATGGAACCGAGAAAAGAAAACCTGATCATTTAGCTTCCTGTTAAAACACTGACTTGTTCTGGCGTCCTCTTTGGACAGTAATTCTGACGATGTCATCACAATTGTTCAACTTGTGTGTTTTCCTGTTTCACCTTTAACACTACCTGTAGTTTCTATAAAAAAAATGTTTCTACATGTTTTGTGCCTCACTTTCAAGAAAGCTGATGTTTTTAAATGTTCTGTAACACGCAGTCCAATTTTGGATGAACTGCTCCTGCAAGACGATTTTTCTAACGTGTTCAGGGAAGTCTACAACGTGCAGTTTTCTTTTAGTACCATCTGTTTTTCGCTTTGTGGAGTTTACACTCCTACTTTCTACAGTACGGTAATTAAGCTCTCAGACTAAGGTGAGAGGTGTGAAGTGCAGACCCTCGTCCCGCGTGTCGTTGACTTTAATTGAGGGGTCATTCAATCAAATCAGCACTTCACAAGCTTAATGACCTGAAGACAACCGTTTGCTTTAAATGCACCATTACGACCTCATGACGGAGAAAAGGTGGTAAAAAAAATGGAGCTGGCAGCCTCGTCAGCGTCGCCATGTTTCCCGGCACAGCGTGCAAAAAACACAATGAATGGGAGTGAATTTTTTAATTGCGTCATGTCTGTTGCAGTGTGTCATGGACGGTGCACGCATCAGTTATTTCACACTGGTGTATTGGTCGCATCGGCATGTAGGACGCAGCCAACTTTCAAATGATGTTTTTGGTTTCTCATGGAACACGAGCAGCAGTCTGTGTATGAGTCTCGTGTTTGAGAGTCTAGCCAGTAAGAGCGTAGTGAAAGCATTACTAATATTGGGAACAATATCGGGTCATAACGCACCAATGGCATGGCATGGAGAGTCTGTGCATTAGTGTGTACGTGTGTGTGTGTGGAAAGTGTGTAACACAGTACCTGTCAATAGTGTGAATGCCCATAATGAAGGGCTGAACATCAGGGTTGGGGGGGCAGCAGAACTTGCAGCGGGTCTGAGCGCTGAGCGGGGTTCCATCACTTAACGTGAAATGGTACAGCGGGCTGATGGCCGTGCCGTGGGTCATCACTGGTGGTGTGACACACACGCACGCACACGCACACACACACACACACACACACACACACAAAAACAAACAGGAGAGAAATAGAAGTCAGATACAAAATCTATGTGAAAAAGTCTCCTTATCTCCGGCTTTCTTTTTAAACGTGCAGCATTTCCTGCACGCCGACCGCGTCTAACATCACATCTCGAGAAGTTATTGAAATTACGGCATTCAAGTCATTTCTATTGTAATGACACTGAAGTGGTGCTGAAACTCTGGTAACCATGACAAAAGGCTGGCATAGAGCCCGTCCACGATCGAGCTGAACAAAAATCAATGGCGGTCAGCTCACCCTCATGCAGCAGCTTCTTGGCGTGGGAGGGCTCTTTGCCCTGCGGCTGAAAGAAAGCGTAAATGCACTTCCTGACCAGGTCCTCCCAGCCAGGCCGGCCCGTCGCTCGCAAAGCACTTGTTTCTATGGAGATGATCTTCCCTGAAGCAGAGGAACACACACACACACAAATTCAAACATCCAAAAGATCAGCCTAAATCTGCAGAAGCCTCCACACACGTCTTAGACTTTTAGGACTCCTCACTCTGCGTTCATGAGTGTACAGAAGTGTAGGTGTGTGTTACCTGTGGGGTCCTGCTTGGTGATGAAAGACTCAGTGTTGAAAGGCTGAGTGCGAGGCATCCGACAGGCGATACAGATCAGGCAGCTCTGCAGGTCTGCGAAAAGAAACGTCACAAAAAGAAAGGTTGGTTTTGCTTCTCTCAAACTCATTTCAGGTTAGAACGACGCTACAACTGGGACTATTCTTTCTTAAAAAAAAATCCTCCATCGACACTCCTGCAGACTCATGTTTATGACATTTACTGTCTGCAAACTGATTGAACTTGTTGTATAAGATTTTAAACTTTAACTCGGCACTGTAACTTCTAACTCTTTTTATATTTTTACTTTATTTAATTTAATTTGAATTATTTTTATTTGAACATATTTTCAGATTTAATAATTTCAGCGAGTTTTTAATTTTCTATTTTAATGTTTCTTTTCTTTCCTCTGTCAGGATGCTTTTTGATGTCTTGTGTGAAGCACTTTGAATTGCCTTGTTGTTGAAATGTGCTCTATAAATAAACTTGCCTTGCCTTGGATGTGTTTATGTAATCATTTTCCTCCGATCACTGACGCTGTTTCCTCCTCTCTATCTCCTCGCCTGTGTTGTATTAACTCTCTGATGTTTGTAGCTTCGGATAAAAAAAAAAAAGCGTCTGCTAAGTGTATTAAGTGGAAATGCTGACTGGTAAATATTTACCATCTCCCTCCTCCTGCAAGGTGCGCGGTTGGGACACGGTGAAACACTGCATGATCTCGTATTGTTGTCGAGCCTCGGGATTTTCCGAGTCCAACTCATCCGGCGGCCGCTTCAGCATGCGACAGTTAAACGTGTGGCTGTTCCTCCGGGCAGGTTCCTGAGGCCACGGCCCGCCGTTCACTGGACAGGAAGGAGAATTAAACACAGAGTTTGAGTAACATGAACAGAGTTATTAGGGAGGAGGGAGTTATTTTGTGTAAGAGGAACTACTACTTTGTAAGTAAAAAAGTAAGGAAGGCTCTTCAAGTGTTTGTGTGAGTAACACTGAATGTAAACAGAAGAAAACGTCACAGGCCAGATTTAAGACACTTCAGTTTTTAAACATAAAACAACATTCTTCATGGGACACTTAAGCATCACATTGGTCTAAGGACTCAGTATTTATTGAACTTACTGCTGCTTCTTTGTAAACATTTTAAAATGAAGTGTTAGTATTATTTCTTTTAGTGTAAAGAAACTCAGAGAAGGAGGATGAGAAGGGAGTTTGTTTGTGGTGGTAGGCGACGTTGAAGAAGTGAGTTTTTAGGGGATTTCTTGAAGGTGGAGAGTGGGGGGGGGGGGGGGGGGGGGGGGAGTGAGTTCCAGAGGGTGGGAGCAGGACCCCTGCAGGACTGATGGTTGGTCCTGCAGAGGAGGTTTGCGGAGAAGGAGGAGTGCGGGTGGGAGTGTGACGGTGGAGGAGCTCAGACAGGTAAGGGGGGGGACGGGGGGGGTTATGGAGGGCTTTATAGGTGATCATCATGATGAGTTTGAAGTAGATACGCTAGGGGATGGGGAGCCACAGCCACGGCTTGCCTGAACAACACACCCCCCTGCCCCCCCATCCCTCTTCCTGCATTTTATCCCATCTCTCCCCCTATCCCTTTCTAGGCCTGTGAAGACTGTTTCGTCATGAGCCGGGGATCCAGCCGAAGATTTCTGCCTTTTAATGAGGCAGTTTTTTCTTTTTGTAACATAACAATGAGTAAGGTCTTTTACCTGCTCTTTTGTAAAGTGTCTCGAGATAACACTTGTTATGAGTTGACGTCATACAAATAAAAATTGATTGATTGATTGATTGGTCACGGCTGCGGGAGTGTGTGAGAAGACGAGCAGTGGAGTTCATGATATATATTTTTTTGAGTGTTTTGGATGATGAACCGTAGATGAGACTGCTGCAGTAGTCTAGATGATGAAGGTGATGTGTTTGATATGTTGCTTGAAGGAGAGGGTTTATTAATCGGAGGTCAGAGGTCATTTAAAGGGACACCTGCCCAAGAATATTAGCAGCACACAGTTTCAACAAAACTCAAACTCATACAGTTCACATTACGTAAGAAAAAATAATCATTAAATCATCATCTTAAAGAGATGATCTGCTCCCCACACCTCAAACCTCACCCACACACATGCATCCCTCCGTCTCTGACTTTCCTCCTCTGGCACATTTTGCAGCTTTAATTTCAATAGTTTGTTATTCCATCTCTCTTCATGGTTGTTTAAATTTACTTTAAGCTAGAGTATGCAGCCGCTTAATTAATCCAAGTTAATCATCCGTATTAAAGACTGTATTGATTCTGCAGCCAGAACTCGTCTCCTGAGTTTTACCGGCTCCACTCACCCAGGCTTTTGGGCAGCAGATTACGGACAAATTCATTGTGGTCTCCCACGTGGAGGATGCTGTACACACTCGAGGTCATCAGCTCCTCCTGGCCGTATCCAAGGTAACCCGTCACGTTCTCGGAGACAAAGACGATGCGGCCCTCCCGGTTCACGACGAAGAAGAACCCATCGAGGGCCTGAAGGAGAAGACGAGAGGAGAAGGAGATTTGAAACTCCCAGCTGTGATGCTGCTGCGGAGGAAACGCTGCATGTTTGTGATTGTGTTTGTATTGTTCACCTCTAGCAGCATGGGCCCCAGGGCCTCTTTCTCCACCAGCCCCTGGCTGCTGGATGAGATGTCACTCTTCTGCACCTCGTCATCCGGAGACAGAAGGGCTGCTTTCTCTGTCATGGGGGGGGGGGGAAACGAGGACAAATCAGAAACGTGTTCACTAATAACATCAAAAATCGTCACCATGTGTGCAACCTATCCCAGCAGTTTTATTTGACATAATTTTGTTACTTTTTGTCCCCATGTTTTTCTTTGCCCTGTTTGCTCATTTACTTATTTTGTACTGACCCTTTTCCTTTTGTTTTGTTTGTTTTGTTTGTTTGTTTTTGTCTAAATCTGCTGGCAAAACTGTATCGTACCACAGTTCCCCCTCTTGTTTGTATCTCTTTTTTTTTTTAATTGTGTGAGTGTGTGTATGCACGTTTTGGTGAATAAAAGTAAAAAAAAAAAAGAAATGTGTTCACAGCGACTCATCCTGTAAATCAATAAAAACACCTTCAACTCCACACAGGAAGAATCACGATGTCTGAATTTTGATCAGCTAAAAAACTTTAAAACAGAGTAAGATTCAATGAGAACTGTTAGATGATTTGTTTAAAGGATCTTTTTACAGGGGTGCAAACTCATCAGGGATGAAAAAGGTGACATGGATCCAAACCCTCTAGGGGGGTCCGGGGGCATGCTCCCCCAGGAAGATTTATTTTAAATATCAGCTTTAAAATGTGAATTTACAGAAGATTTTAGCATTCAGACTAAAGAAGCAAACAATAAGAAAAACACAATTGCTTGTCGATATCTATGTTCTGTTTTAACTGTTTGATAAAGCTTCAGTGAATCATGAAAAACCCCATGATGCTCCCAACCTTCAGTCCCTTTTTATAAATGGGATGATTTTGCAGAACAGGGCTTACCATGTTCCACTAAGGGGTGATGTGAAGGGCAGTCACTATGCAGGTATCTCTCAGAGCAGAGTCTGACAGAACATAATGCAGTCATCAAGGATGACAATATTGTCAAATATCTTCTATAATTAAATATGAAACATTATCAATATATGAACCTGATGTTTAGTTCCTGCTGGTTTTCATTAAGTTTATATTCCCTCTCTTATTACATGTGTTGATCAGCTGTCACTTTAATGTTGCCTGAGATAATAATGAACCTTCAAGCTAGCACACGCTTTACCTTTGGCTACCAAACAGTAAATATGATCAGACAGGATGTTTAACAGAAAGGCTGGCTTGCTAACCAGACTTCGAATCTTTCCTCAGTGTTTTCACAGAAAAATAACGTTATGTAAATTAGCCATGTGCTGCACATTGCGACTCATTGAATCAGGTTTCATGCTTCTTGCGGCGATATTGCGCAATCGCGGCCGGCGAGAGGAGGGTCCGCAGAGGGTCTGAGCGCCCAGCCGCGCACCTCCAAGATTTTGTAACAACGCGGACGGGTTCGCGCCGACCGCGTTGCAATGATTGGCTGCAGGGCCCGGAAGTACTTTACTCGGGCCGTGTTGAGCGCTCGCGCTCTGACTGCAGTCAGTGTGAAACGACTCGATGTTCGCAGGGGCCGTGCTTGGCGGCCGCAAGAAGCATGAATCAGGTTTTCATGACAGCTCGCGACACAGATTTACCCCCCCCCCCCAATGTCTTTATTGCAGATCTAAATGAGTCACACAAATGACCTATTTGGAATCCAAAACGACGAAAGGTGACAAGTTTGCACCCCTGTTTTTAGTGAATAAAGAGAAAAACATGCAAACAATATGTCGCTTTGTCTTTCCGTGTTTGATTTGTTGTAAGAGTTTAGCTGGACATGTGCAAAGATGTGTTATTAACTCTGCCATAAAATAAAAAAAACACTTGAGTTTGGGCGTGATTAAAAATATTCCATGGACAATTTCAATCACTGAAATTTTCCTTTATAGCACAACTATTCGAACCAAACCATCAGAGTGCAACCGTCTTCATAGTAAAGGATGTGATAAGGATGTGTGTGTGTGTGTGTGTGTGTCCGTCCGTCCGTCCTCACCCTGCTCGCGCCGTTTCATCTGCTGGATTTGGTCCACGGTGCTCTTGAGGATGTGGCACTTGTCGGGCTTGACACTGAGGCTGGCAATGTCGCCCATGTTGGATGACAGCAGCTCGGCCAGCTCCTCGATGTAGTGGCACTCCAGCTCCCGTCTCCGCTTCTCCACACTGAAGAATAAAAAAAAAAAAAACACACATTTGTGGAAAGACGTGAGTCTCGAATATATGATCACTGATCACTGAGGAGGGGAGCTGTGATCCAAATTTAAATCGGCCTTTAAAGGTTTAATTTGAGGCTTTTTATGCCCTCATTTAGAGACAAGACAGTGGACAGTCATAAATCAAGATAAAAGAGAGAGAGAGAGAGAGAGAGAGAGAGAAATAGAGAGAGAGGGAGAGAGAGAGAGAGAAATAGAGAGAGAGGGAGAGAGAGAGAGAGAAAAAAAGAGAGAGAGAGAAATTGAGAGATGGAAAGAGGGACAAAGATAGAGAGAAAGAGAGAGAAAGAGAGAGACAGAGAGAGACAGAGGGAGAGAGAAAGAATGAGAGAGAGAGAGGGGGAAAGGGTCAAAGGTCTGATTGAACCTGGGCGCCCCACAAACAATCCTCGTGTCCATAAAGCATCAAAAAATACTTAAAATGGGCTGACAGTAAAAAACTGCAATTGTCCCCAAAAACATCGTCATTACTCACAATGACAACAGTGTTGGCTTGAGAGGCAGATCTGTGAGGAAGTAATTTGTAGAAAAGGGGAAGTTGGAGAGAGACCAGAGGACGTGTTCAGACAAGAACGACGGCTGACCTGGCTGCTGATTTAAAGTGGAGCCTTGTTCTGCGCGCTGACACCAACACAAAGAACATAACTCTGCGCTGCATTAAGATATGGAAGCGGTAAGTGTTTAATTGATTATTCAATTAGAGGAAGTTTTTGGATAAATCATTTACTTCAGGGTTTTTTTTTTTTTTTTCAAGGTCTGGGAAAAGTCAGCCTCCCCTGAAAGAACAACTAAACACTCACACTCCGTTATAGTCGTCTCTCTCTCTGTAGTAACTGTAAATCCATCCAGTTAACTTCCCCACATCGCAGACGTCAGCTGACCATATGTTGAGGTTTTGTTCCTCCAAAGAAGTCCTCTGGCGCCCCCAGGGAGATGCGACTTACATTTTAAAACGACCAACGAGTTCAACTGGTTCCAACTTCTTTAAAGTTGACCTACTATGCTGATCGCCATTTTTAAACTCACCTGTAGTGTAACAATGCTGGAAGCCGAAAGTAAACGTGGGCAGAGCACGAGGGAAAGGTATGTTGGAGTTATCCCAGGATACGTCTGCAGGGGGCGCTAAACGGCTTTTTCTGCAAATCACCTGACAGTTCCCCGATATGAAACCAAGAATTTCACAAGACAGCTTCAAGCCTCTATCTAAGCCTTGTGAAGAAGTTCACATAGACTCTCTTCTTCCAGCACAGGAGAGCAGCCCTCCCCTGGCAGCCCTGCAGCGTTCTGGAAAGTGGGCATGTAGGGAGGGGAGCCTTAAGGCGCTGACACACCAAGCAAACGGAAAAGAACTAGTGGCACCTCACATCGCCTCACGTCTGGGCCAAAAAGTTGCACTTGAACACACCGCAAAGACTACAGCCGACGGCCAACCACCACCTACATTCTGCTCACGCGTGAGAGGAAATAACTCGGTAGTCCGTTGTTATGATACGAGAAGACCATTTTCACACCGCTGTCCCTCACCACTCGTATTACAGGTAGACTACTAATGGCGCTGGCGTTGTCAGTTCTTGGTCTTTTAGTGGAAAAAGAAAAGAAGAGGAGACAAATAAGGAGAAACCGCACTAATGGGTGAAAGCATGGATACTACAGCGGCATGCTCAAGGGGCTTTACTGAACCTGAGAGGAGAGCTGGAGAGAAATGAAACCTCAGAACATCCAATCAGAGAGATTCCTCTCACCGACTGCCGAATCGGTCAAAAAAAAAAAAAAAAGGCAGACGGAGCTGGACATACCACAAAACCTAGGACGACAATCGCCAAACTGACAACATGAAAGGCGATAATGAACATAATATGGGATCTTTAATGTGACCGACGAGATATGAGAGTTTTTGGGTCAGATAGTTCTAATCATGAGCGTGCTGCCTTTAAAGACACGATCGCCTCAGAAACAGCTGGTTTGAATGATCACTGTGAGTGTTTGGATATGTGTAGGTAGTGCAGTGTGCTGTTTTCCCCCCTCAGCTCCCTGTTATACAGTCATGTTTCACTATTATGCAAACATGAAAAGTTGCTAAATATTAGAAAAGTCGAGGCGCTGACACAAAATACTTCAGCCTCAAAACTTCGGTCTCTTGGGCGCCGCTTTGTGCTTAACCTTGTTCTCAAGTTTCCAAACTATACTTTCATAGCGACGAGTTACAGCAAGGTATGTGGTAAACATGAAAAAAAGGAATGTGTGTATATGTGTGTATATGTGAGTGTGTGTGTGAGACGACAACAGAAAAGTAGGTCAGTGCATTGGCCAGCCAGAACACACAGGCGTGGTGACCGAGGCAGAGAGGGAGGGAGGGAGGGAGGACGCTGCTGTGTGAATGCGCAGGTCAGTGGCTGCCTGTAGCTCCTGCAGAAATGCAAGCTGGGCTCTTACATCAGCTTACATCAGCTCGGGGGCCTTATAGACCCCCACACACACACACACCCACACACACACACACACACACACACACACACACACACACACACACACACACAGCATGCAGTAAATTCATTCTTTAAACACTAAACAGGAGGCAAATTCTCTTCATGTGTGTGTCAATAAATCTGATTCTGCAGGGAGCGACTACCTTACACACCCCCCCAAACTTTAACCTCCAAACCTTAAAGGCTTTATGTGCGATTTTTTGATCCAGCAGATGTCGCCCTTGAGCACCAGCATGAAACCAAAACAACTTGCGCTGCATTGTTGTGTTAGCATGCTAACGCTAGCTCGTATCTTCACACTGCATGTAAATTTACCTGAAATGAGCGTGATCTAGAAACACAGTTAAGCAGTGAGTACAGTATGTTATTCTTCTTTTCTCTAGTCCCTCAATTAAACAACTTTTATACGCGAGGGGAGGAGTCAGCCGGCCGTCCAGGCGATGTAAACAAACTGAAGATAGGACTCTGAAAACTCTGAAAACATCACAGACAGTGGGACTCGGGTGTCACACCCATTGTAGACAGTCATGACTCACAGAGTTATTTTCAGAGGATATACTTGATTTATATTATGTTTACGCGTGAAAAATCACATAAAGCCTTTAAAGATGTTCTCAACCCCTGAAGAGGATCAAAAACTCGCTGCTGTGGCTTTTTGAAGATGCCAACGTTTGTCTCTTTTCTCCTTTTTTCTTTCGTTCCTCAATAGGTTAACAACATTCTTTCTGCAAAGATATTTCTGCCGCGCTGTTTGTCCTTTACGACAACAAAGGAAGAAACTTGATGTTCTTGACTTGCTGGTTGAACAAGAGAAGCAAATTGAAGACGTCGCTTTCAGATCTGGGATTGTTCAAGGCCTTCTTCACAACATTTCCAGACTGCTGGCCTTTGATTAAATACAGAACACCAGTCCCTGATTGAATGTTTAGATTAAGAGGGACTGAAACGTTGTGATTCTTCTAATGAATTGGTACTTAGTAATAGTAGTGTGCTGGATTTTTTTCTTTTCAAGTAGCCTCATAGTTTGTCGCCCTACGCACCTACCTTATGAGAGAGTTGGATGTGGGAACACCTCCTTAAAAAACAATGTTTAAAATGTAAAATAAAGGGGGTTTATTATATATTATAAACATTATACCAATGTCTGTGAATATTAATGGACAAAGCCTGAGTGATGTCATCGGTCTGTTCCTGAAGGGGGCTTTGGAGTCCCATCGATGGCGGTCTCCATGCTGGAAATCCTGTCTCACCTCAACTTTCAGTCGACCTTTTTTTTTTTTTTTTTTTTTTACTTGGCGGAAAGGTGACGTATGATTGCTTGTGCACACTTGGATGTAGGTCCTGTGTGCTGAGAATAAAAGCCCTGCACATGCGTTATGTTGCTATGACAACAGTCTGTTGACGACTGCTGCGTTGTCTCATTACTATATGTTTGAGATTGTTTGAGATTGTAGAGGATGCTAACCCTCCTACTTCTGTCTGGATGATGACTTTAATATCAATGACACGGAGCAAGGATCCGTCCGATCTACGACTGAATGTGATTGGCTGGTTGAAAAGAGTGCCGATGACCTCTACATCGTCTTTCTGATCAGTTGAAAGATTTTCAACTTGAAGCGCTCGGAGCGGTCACACAAACAAGGCGGAGCACTGGGCGCTGCGCTCTCCTCTTTGGGAATAACTGAAACACTAAGTGGACACAAGCCCGAAGAGTGGAATCCAACAGGAGCATTTTTACCCACTATCGTGATGTTTCTTAAAGAGGACATATTATCCCCCTTTCCCACCTTTTCAAACAGTCCCCCTGTGGTCTAAATGAAACATCTGTGCTGTGCTTAGGTCAAAATATAACATGCATCAAGCACCAGAGGAGGTTTGTGACCCTGTATAAACCAGCTCTCTCAGAACGCTCCGTTTTGGTGTGTGTGTCTCTTTAAATGCAATGAGCCCCGCCCCCTGAGTTTTCCCAGTAGACATCACTCCTCTGTAGAGAGAATAAAAATGGCCGACCTGTGTAAAAGTTTAGCTCTAGGCTGGGGGTGGAGTCCATGGGTGGAGATATCAGGGGAGGGGAGGGGATTTTTTTTTTACCAGAATCCCACTGTGACATCACAAGGAGAGCAAATTTGAAACAGAGCATTTTTCTCTGTGTTGTAAGACTTATGCAGACCACAAACAAAGGACTGGATGGGTTTATTTCACATCTTGTGGGTCAGTAGACACTCAGGTTACCAAAATAAATGTTCAAAAACATAAAATGGATTTTTCACAATATGTCCCCTTTAAGTGTCGTCTTTGAAACAGAAAGCACACACAGCCGGGGTCTTTTACCTCTGCCCTGATGTGTCGCATGGTGAGACCTTCCTCTTGCGTGACTCTGGTGTCGCAGGGTCCAGAGGGTTCTCCCCTACTGCACTCATTTTCAGCTTCAACTGACCTGTGGAGGAGGTAGACAAAAAAAAAAGGGAAGGAAGGTAAGGACATGTCATTAAAAATGTAAATGCAACAATTAAACCTCACAGCTTCTTGCTCATTACATCAAGCAACACTTAACACCGTCGCTCCCGGAGCCGCCGTTCAAGTGACCCTCGGTAATTATTGTTTTGAAGCCTTTGATTAAAGTGTGCGCGACAGGTTTTCGGACACAATCATCACTTACATGACAGCTGTTAGTGCAGCACAGTATTTAGAGCTGCATTGTGTTTTACGGCACAACACAGCGCTCGTATAAACTCCAGTTAGTGGTCAGAGTTCAGCATGTTTTCAGTGAAGAGGCAGAGCAAAAACACAAGAGCTGAAGATAACGCTGCTTCCCTCCACAGTTTAGAATCATTAACATCTTCTTGTTAAACAGATTTTTACAGAACCTAAAAAACAAATAATAACAAATTGTCCCACAATGTCACAAAACATAACAAACATCCACAAAAACATGTTCAAATTGAGGAAGTAATTGTTGTTTTGAGTGCTGTATTGCTGCAGAGATGCCCTGACCTACAAATCTGGTTTTGCGTGATGTAAGAAAACATGTTTGTTTGGTACGAGCACAACAAACATTACATCATGAATCACATCACAGTGGTATTATCTGTCAGAATAACCACAGCATGATTCATTTCTTTAACATCACGCAGCCTTATAGTTGAGTGAAAAAGAGACGGTTAACTCTAGTCCTCTATTGTCAGTTAAGACAGCTTTAAAGGTCTCATATTCTCCTCCTCATCAACCAGTTTAAATAAGTCTCAGAGCTCCTCAAAACATGTGTGTGAAGTTTCTTGTTCTAAATCCACTCTGATCCTGTATTTGATCATGACTATAAACCCCTCTATTTCAGCCCTGCTCAGAACAGGCTGTTTCTGTGTCTGTACCTTTAAATATGTAAATGAGCTCTGTATGACCACGCCCCCTCTCTGGAAGGGCTTGGGTGTCTCGGTGCTTTCTCACTCCATGCTCTATTGTTTACGGTGAGAAGGCAGACTCAGAGGGCAGAACAAACACCTAGCTGTGGGAGTGTCACCCACCTGGGGGAGGGGTTACGGCCCTTTGTGATGTCACGGAGGGAAAATCTCCAGACGGCCTGTTTGAGAACACATTTTCTGAAAAGTGGAGCAGGCAAAAGACAGAGAGGATGGATTTTTCTCATATTTGGGGGGTGTGCCACCATTGTGATAAAAAAAAGATATATAGATATGATTTTTTGTTCATAACACTCAGCCTTTAAACAACCCCCCCCCCCTTTGTATTTTTAATTTTAAGAAAACGTAAATCTCAAGAATATCAAAAAAGAAGTGAACATAAACTTTGTCTTTTTTATTCAAGAGTTTGAGGTTCGTTGTTGAAAACACTTCTAACACTTTTAGGAACAGAATCAGCAAAGACACAAGACTCTTATTTTGACCATGTTTTTTATTTGTCTTACTCTTACGATGGGTTACTTTATCTTGTTTTGTACTAAGGTCTTTTCTCTAGTACTGAGCACTGACGTCATCGTGTTTTGTCCTGTGCTGTCGTTTGTGTGTTAAAGGAGGGCCGACTCACTCACTGAAAATCAAATCTACCTACAGGTACAAATAAAGTTACCTCACCTTACTTTACTGCAGACGGGGGCGCTAACATCGTCACAAACATTAAGATCCTCACAGGAGCTTTAACCTGCTGGTTTTATATTCATGTGAAGCCACTGAAGGAGAAGCACCCTGCGCATGACTTATTTAGTGACTGTTACAATATTTATTCAGATTTAATATTATGTGCATTACATTTAAAAATAGCAACTCTGAAGGTGTTCAGGAGCAAACACTTGTGCTGCTGAAGATTTTTTTTTTTTTAAATTTCACCTTATGACATCAAACCTTTACCTTTACCGTCCTCTTTAAATGTTTTCATGTAGTTTTTGATCCGTAACAAGTTTATTTTTCTCTGGTTCATTTAACCTTCCATCTACCAGAAGGTCCTTACTTTATTTCAAAATGAAAGCAGGGTTGAATTCAAAAGCAAGTCAAGCATTCTCACCTTAAGACAGTACAACATTTCAAAATAAGAGCCTAGTAATTTATTTTTTTAAATGCTAAAAACAGGAAATTCAAAGATGCAATTAAATATGTGATTAATCGTGAATAACATTTGAGATTTTGTGATTAAAATTATGATAATTTGACAGTCCTAGTGGTTATTGATTGTATTACATTGAAAAAGCCTTTCTGATATTTTGTCTTAGTTTGTTGCCGACGTTCCTCTTCAGCCTCCATCGCTGGACTCATCTCGTTCCTGTTCTTTAATCTGTCTGCGGTCCGCGCCTCTCTCTTTGCAGCATCAGGAGCGTAACCGTGGCAACAGAAAGTGCAGCAATGTTTGATGAAAGCACATCGTGCATGGAGGATATTTAACAGGGTTCCTGCATGATTCATTAAGCCAAGTATAAAGATGAAACCATCTTAGCGGTATCGGAAATTTAATTTGAAGGCAATCTATTCGTTCGGATACACACAGCGCGACAAAGAGCTGAAAAGTCTCACATTTTGTTCTTGTTTTCCAGATTAAATGCAGACAGGGTTTATTATTTTATCAGAAACAAGTGTGCTGATAAAAATCAGGGTAATTTACAATGTACACACTTTGACTAGGAGGCAAAAATGCACACAAAAGATGGACTCAAATCCATTTGTCTCCATTCATGATGTGTATCTTAATAAAAACCTGTAAATCAAGAACATCATCACAACCTTAAGACACACACAAAATGTATAAATCCATGGGCACACTGCAGGAAACAAGCCGCCATTGTCACTGTGTCTGGTGCCGCCGCAGGGCCAGGCTGCTCACAGGACGCTAATCCTTCCTGACGAGCCTTGTTTACATTTCACCTCAAATCACCCCTCTCCCTCCTCGGCCCTCTGCGTGTTGCTGACACGCAGCACTTAAAAAAAAAAAAAAGATCCATCCGCCGCAGTGAGTAATGAGAGCACGGCTGCTGCACATGAACGCGCTCAATGCAAATACAAATTAGCCCAGTTTCTGAGAGAGATTCTCGGCTTCAGCTGACATTTAAATTACAGCTGAAGATGTAGGAAAAGTCAAATCCTGACCTGGGAAAACCTGATTATTAAGTAGCTTTAGATGAACAACATGCAGGAAGACGAGGCACTAACTGTATGTGTGCTACATTATGAATAAGGTTATAATAACACATACACTACATTTTCATAAAACATGTTTCCTTACAGCAGGAAAAAAGCATAAAATATACAAACAGACACCTGAATACACATTTTACAGGATCAACCCCGTTTGTATATTATATTAAATACTAGACCTGAGATGGGACAGATGTCTAGTTTCTCTACACTTGAACAAAAGAGAGTCAGCTGTGCATATATTTTTTTTAATAGGGCGACCGTGGCTCAGTGGTAGAGTCTGATCTCACCCGGGATGTAATTTTTCTCAATATAAATATAATAAATGTTGATAATAGATTGATAGATTTAAACCTGTAAGTACACCAAGCTTCCTAATTCGCCTTCAATGCCAGTGGCCACCTGACATTAAAGAGAAGAAGAAAAATGATGACGTACAGCCAATCATATCGCAGGGATGTGAGCAGGCTGGCATGCAGACGTTTGGAGCAAAAATCACCAATTAAATTTGAAAGATTGATATTTATTATGATTGAATTTTTAGTCATATCGTCCAGCCTTACGGGTCGATGTATGAACGTGTATGAATGGGAATAGTTAACATAAATGGACACTTTGTGCAGCAGCAGTGTGTGAACGTGTTAAGAGTGTGTAGGTGTGACCTGCCGTGTAAAAGCGATCCGAGTAGTCAAAACACTAGAAAAGGCAGGGAACACAAACTCAGTGCTCTCTGACTCTGCTTGATCTTGAACTTTTCTGAGTTATATTTAAAATCAGAGTGTTCACTCTCTGAAAGAACATGCCTCACAGTCCATCTTTTTTTTTCATCACCGTGAGGGAAACCTGGCGGAAGTGTGTGTTTGTGTGTGGTCAATAAGCTCATTGGCCCATCACAACAAGCCATCAGCAGCCATCATGATATTTCTGGGCTTTCCTGTTTTCCGTTACTGTATGATTACAGCAACATCAGAACTCTCGCTATAGCCTCTCCACATCACAACAATTTCCTCCTATAAAAAGGGAAGATCAAGAACATACACGAGGGGAGGAACTCTTTGAACCGAGTCAGACAGAACAGAGAAACATTATGATCTCTGGTCAGCGGGTTCCCCTCTTAATCCAATGCACTCTTTTTACTGCACATGCTAAACATGAGTTTGTTTCTTGGGTTATTCATTGTATTGTGGTTTATGTACATTAAGTATATTACCAAAAGGAAACCATTGTTTAACGCTGAAATGTACATCATTTATCCCAGAAAGATTTTTTTAAATCTGTGAAAATGTAAAAATAAAAGATGATATCAGTAGTATATGATTTTACAACAACAACAACAGAGATGAAGACTTGTATACAATATTTAGATTAGTCTTCCCGGTCACTTCTTGTATCTCGGGTGGATCAGGCAGATATCTGATCTGCAGGACCAGACAAATTAAAATCCAATCGCTTCACAAACACCTGAAGTAGCGGTTTGATTCACAGCCTACAGTCAGATATTGAAAAGGTGTAAATGCCTCCGTCTCACCAAAACAAAAAGTGTTATCTTTACTGAGTCACTGCTGCTGCTTTATTGTCATTAAGCAGTGCAATTAATTATTCATTGTCTGATATTTTGATTTCATGCATTGCCGCCTTTCTGAGAAATTAGAAAGTTCCAACGGGCAGATAATGAGGCCATGCAAAAGAATCGAAATCGAATCGTGAGACACACAAAGATTTCCAGCCCTACAGCTAACGCTAGCTGATTAATGCTAGCTGGCTAACTTTAATCTTACAGACTCTCCGCTACAAACACATGAACTAACCTGAAACACAAACACACAGTTCACTGAATCCAAACATCACGATCCACTCTTGGTGGATGACTGCTGATGTTTTAAAGTCTTTCCTTAAAAAAGCCGAATGTTCAATATTTCTGAATTTGATTGAAAAACCAGAGATAATTGAGAATTCATGTAAATACAGTGGATACTTTGTTGAACTGAAATATGGATATACTGCAATCAAAGTATTAAAAAAAAAAAAAAGCGAATTAGCTAGCCATGCTACAAGGTGAGACGGTTTTACAAAACTGAAAACAACATGACAACAACTCTCCACTGATGGAACAACAGACGGTTAATTTCCTCATGAATCAAACTTTCTTCATTCATAAACTGGATCAGTCAGAGATACTGATGGAGCAGTTTTATCAACAACGTGAGAGACTCTGTGCTTTTGAGAAAACAAAGCATGCATAGTCCGCTCCTTCTCACTGTGGCTGCTCTTGGCTCACATCGGATGGATGTGACATCACGATTATCGACCGATCCCATCATCACTTTTTAAATCGTCCAATGAAAAGTCCTAATTCTTTAGTGAATCCATTCTCTGTCCCACCCAACAAATGATGGTAAACACTGGCTCTGGTGATTGAAGTGTTGTTCCTATAGATACTACCACTACTATTACAGCTTCATTTTTATTCTAATGGCTGAATCATTATTCAGGAGAATAATCAGAGTTTAAAACATTCAACTTTCTGACTAATATGACCCAAGGAAGAAAAGGGAAGCTCAGTAAAAAGTAAATTAAAATGTTCAAACCGTCCAATTTTACAACTCTCTCAACTCGTTTTCATTCACACACTTTTTAAGAATTAGAAATGCTAAAAACACACACACTACCTCTTTAAAGAAAAACATAAACAAACCAACCTGGCAGTAAACAACACAGACAACCACGAGTCTAATCCACGCACCTGTAGATCAGGTCAGCCTCCTGCTCCTTCTGACCTCACTTCCCCCTCCTCCCTCCCTCCCCCTCTCTCTCTCTCTCTCTCTCTGTCTGTCGGAGGGTCGAGCCTTCAGTCCCCAAACAGGAAGAAGAAAAACGCCAAGCTCCGGCAGCGACAGTGCAGCAGAGCCGGACCGCTGAGAAACACAGCCCGATGCCTCCACAGGCTCTCCATTACAACCCGCCTCACCGTCTTCAGCCTCGTCTCGCCTCTCTCAAAGCTTTCTGCTACTTTGGTTTCTCACCCAACCAGCTATGCTCATCACACACACACACACACACACACACACAGCAGCAATGTATGGCTTGCAGGGGAGGGAGTGAGGAAGAGTCCATAAGGTAGAGAGTGGGGAGTAAAGGATGTGGATTACTAGAAGACTTAGAGTGAGGGAGGGAGGGAGGAGTTCACCAGTTTCTTTTCACTTGAATTAGGCATCTTTGAGATATCGACCTGAGGAAATATGTTTCCTGCATTGAATGAAAGGTCAGTGGACACCCCTGTTAATTACTGACTGCAGGTGTTTGAGCCTCACCCATTGCTTATAGGTGCTTAAAATCCAGCAGAGAGTTATGAAATGTAAGATTTGAGACACGGTGTTCAAATAGGGAAGGCATCCATGCATTTTATTTACTCCATTTTCCCATGATATCAAGAAGTTTCAGGTTGTTTACCAATTTCGAGCCTTAAATTCCAGTCTGGCCTGAAATATGTGTGTCTGTATAAATAGTTCAAGCCTGTCTCTCCTTTGTTGGGACGCTACCATCAAAGCACATCTTTATCACTTTTCTTCCATGCACTAAACCCCCTCCATTATTATGCTGCTGACAAATCCCAGTAATAGTTCTGTGCGATACCAGTCATCCCTGTGGAGACACTGGGACGGCTGTCTTTAATAATATTGGTGTTTTTTCCGTCCTTATGTTTGTCTAATGAGTCCGTCAATAAAGATGATGAAATCTTGACTTATTTATTTAATTTTCTAAGGATAACAAACTTGTTTTTTCCTGCTATAATGGATTAACTTATCTAATTTTCTTGAGACAACAAAAGCTAGTTTTCTTGTGATAATGGGAAACCTTTTTGGCGATCTAGAAAACAAAACAGGCTGTGATAGTCTAGACCATAACATGCATTGCCCCCACCCCAATGAGGCAGGGTAAGCCTTTTTCTATGTTTGTTTTGAGCTTTTTAAATTCTGGGGACACCAGATAAATAAGACGGCATCTCGAGAAAACAACCAGGATTCACTTGTTATCACGGGAAGGCAAAGTAAATAAAATATGGATGCGTATGTCCGCTTAGGGCTTCCATAGAGAAAAAGCTCAGGGAAATGAAACATGGCACTGCCGCCTCCTTTGGAGAGTTTGGAAACGTACTAGACATGTCCTGTTCTCCTGCGAGTGCCATCGTTGTTGAGACAAAGCACGAGTCCTGTCATCCGTATCGTCACCTTAAACACAGTCTCGAAGTTCCTCTGGGAGCCACATTAGTACCACTGTGCTTCTGGAGCTTCATTAAAATGAGCGTTCACAGCTGAGCAGCTGTATGCAAGCCATAAATCATAACCAGTTGCACTGCTGAGGGTGAGCTCGGGTTGTGTGAAGCACGCCTGAGCTGGATTTTCTGTGGACAGTGGAAAGGTGCTTCAAACTTTGTGGAAGGAGTTTGGGGAGAAGTCTGTGCTTTTTCAACGTGACCGTGTCTGCACGAGTGAGATTATTAAAGACAGGTTTGGACATGTTGGGTAGGAGGAACTCAACTGGCCTGCACAGAGCATTGTCTTTCACCTTTCTGAGCCCCCTTTAAGGAATTACAAATATTGAAATCCTGGGCTTTTAGTCAAACCTCAGAGCCCCTGTCACCCAAAGCCCAATCTCAAAAACCCATCGGCAATTGACATCTACAGTCATCTGATAGATGATAGGGGCCTCTGGGAACGGATGCAAATTACTCTGGAATTCCAGTGACGCCAGCAGTTAGTGTTCAACAACTTCCAGGTAAGACTTTCTTTTCCATGTGGCATTTAAGTCTGCAACTTAAACGCTGTCATTTCCCCCCAGAGAAGCGCCTGTTCATCTATTTAGCGGCTTCAATCTGGCATGATCCAAAAAACAGAAACGGATTTTCTGGTAAATAACAAGCAATTGACGGGAATCAAATCAGTTCTGTCCTCAAGAGGAGAAGAATGTGTTTAAAATGTTTGAAAACTGGAGGTCAGCTCGATCATTTCTTATGCATTTCAGGAAGTCAGGGAATCAGGCGCTGATTGGCTATCGTGACACAGCGTCAAGCAGATTCCTGGCTTGAGTTTAAAAGTTGATCTATAATGTATTGTCAGCTTCACTTTTATGAACATATCTGTTTATAGAGATAAAGTTTACACAATTAAATACATTTTAGAAAATACAATAAATTCTGTCAAACGTAAGACATCTGTTTAAATAAGATAAAGAAACAAAAAAACACCTATATGGCATATCCTTACAATATGATGTTTCTGAAGGTGTTTCCTTATTTGCTTTTTAAAAACAGATTTTTGTGTTATTTAGTCAGTAACAGTAACTTGATGACATAATTAGAGTATTAATTATTTTACAAAAGGTAACCAAACACTGCCAGTGCTTGCAGTGTGACCACCCCTCTGTGCTGTGCTGAGTTGGTACATTCCATGAGAAGCTGCTCAGTCACTGTTACTAAGGCCCACCCCTCTTGAATATAGGACATGACGAGCGAATGTATACGGCTTCAGTCATAGTCAGGGTAACAGTGCACCCACCGACTCCTGTGACCACATTCATACATGATGCGTGAGACGGTGTGTGTGTGTGTGTGTGTGTGTGTGAACATGTCGACAGGTGAAGTGTAACATGAAATCCTCATTGTTCCCACAGTGAAGCTTCAGGGGTTAATCGAGCCGTTGTCTTTCCTGCTGTGAAGACACATCCCGCTGAGATTTGAGGGAATGTGTCGACATGTGGCCTCCACATGAGCTCGGGGTTCACTCATAATTCAATCAATGAACAAACTGATTCATTGCTATTACTCTATCGATAAACTACGATTGGTATGCGCCTACAAAACTTGCATGGATACATGTTTCTCCACTAATCCAAAAGTCTGTAATTATCTTAAAGAGGACATATTATTCCTATACTTGTTCAAACAGTCCCCTGTGGTCTAAATGAAACATCTGTGCTGTGCTTTGGTCAAAATATAACATGAATCAAGCACCAGAGGAGGTTTGTGACCCTGTATAAACCAGCTCTCTCAGAACGCTTCCTTTTGGTGTGTGTGTCTCTTTAAACGGAATGAGCCCCGCCCCCTGAGTTTTCCTGGTAGACATCACTCCTCTGTAGAGAGAATAAAAAATGGCGGACCTGCAGTTTGCTCTATGCTGGGGGGGAGTCCATCAGTGGAGATACCAGGGGAGGGGAGGGGAGTTTTTTTTTTACCAGAATCCCACTGTGACATCACAAGGAGAGCACATTTGAAACAGAGCATTTTTCTCTGTGTTGTAAGACTTATGCAGACCACAAACAAAGGACTGGATGGGTTTATTTCACATTGTGTGGGTCAGTAGACTCTCAGGTTACCCAAATATATGTTCAGAAACACTGTACAAGTGGATTTTTCATAATATGTCCCCTTTAATATCTTAAGCAATTTCCTGTCACGGTCAGATTGTTTTTGATCTGTGATCGTTCTGTTTTCAAAATTATTTGAAAATATGCATTCAATGACCTTCAGTTGTACGCAGTGATTTCATTTAGCTAATTTTACACCCTGCAGCAAAAACAGAATATTAGCCTGTCGTCATGCACAATTGATCAAATCCAAATTAATCTAATTGTATTTGAAGAGGGCCTTCTCTAACAGACACAAGGGTTTTGGCAAATGTTTCAAAAGTGACCGTTACAACTTTTGCTTGAGTATAAATGCAGTCTCAGTTATAAAATAAAATAAATAAATATAAAAGTGCTATAACATTGTTTCTAGGATGAATCAGGACAGCAGAGATGGGATTATATTTCCCACTGCTGTGTATCTTACCAGACAAAAAAAAAAAATCACAGACACTGATAAAGTATACAGGTGCAACCCATGCGCTTACAGTGTGTTTTCTTTTTGTGCGACATCAAAGAAACATTACCATTGCATGTTTTTTTCTGAAAGTTGCATGTGCAGAGTTTCAGGTGCAACGCTGAAAAAAAAAAAACCCTGCTACCATATTTATGCACATATGGCAGAAAAGAGCTCCAAACTTCTGATCCATGTAACCAGGTGCTAAAAACAGAACAAGTGAATAACTACAAGAATTCTCCATAAAACACTTAATATCTTCCTGACAAATTTAAAGGAGGTGACAGTCAGATACCTTCTGAAAATATGTTCAGTAGCAGCACCTGTAAATGGTTACAGACTGATCCACCCACAGCAGATAACTGGCTCGATATCATTCAAGACATTAACGAGATGGAAGGATTTACTTTATTTAGATTAAACGCACAGTGTGTAAATTGGGGGCTCTCAATCAAGACAATAACAAAAAGATGACATCGGGGATGGCGGGGAATCATGGGAGTTCTCTCTGCTACCCCACCACCCCCACGAACTAGGAGTTGAACAGGTGAAACCGACTTGAAGAAGAGAACATGTTTACAGACGAGCTGATGTATCCACGTCTAATTTGCATTAAGTTTTTTTTATCACAGCAGCACATACAGCACGGCAGCTTTCAGCAGGCTGTTCAGAAATGTTCCATACATTTTCAGGAGTGCATGTGTGAATGCAGCTTCAGTCAATTCAGGTGCAATCAAAGCGACTTGCTGTTACTGATAGCACTGAAGATAGTCAGTCATAGTATTCTCTTTTTTTTTTTTTGCACTGTGAGCACCGATTGTTTTGACCAAAAGTATCTTAATTAAAGAGACAATTTGCATTTATCTCAGCCTGTGGTCTTGGATTGACTTGGGGTGTGGGTTTCTCCTCTGCCCTTATTTGAAACTTTCCTCCAATACAGACGCACCCAAGAGTCCGTTTTTTGATGCCCAGAGTGGGAGGAGTTTCACAGTTTCCCCCGACGTATCGACTAACTGTTCAAAAACCACCTGAAGGCAGTAAACTCATTTGCAAAACTTAGAAGAAAAAAAAAAAGAGATGATAAAACACTTTTTTTGATAATCATAAAAAATAATTGTCCAAATTAATTTGCATGCAACTCCAAACAAGTTAAGATAATTGTGAAATTTAAAGATATCAGATCTATAAACACAATCGGATGCTGTGGAAGAAGGTCAGGGGTAAATAATGCGAAACATACCTCACGCTAAACGGGTTTAAACATGCAAACAAAAAAAACACACACTGGTGTGATCCTTCAAGTTCCCCTACCCCTCAACGCAAAAAACCTGTTAGGTTTTAGTCCATTGTTTCCCACCATCTGTGTACACCCAGAGTCAGGATGTTTACCAAGAGTAAGAAATAACCTTGGACTCCACACGCACACGCACGCACACGCACACACACACACACACACACACACACACACACACACACACACACACACACACACACACACACACACACACACACACACTACTACATTCAGCCAAAATCCTCCGAGTATAGAATGCATAGTGGAGAGCGGTGGAGAGTAAACGCCTGCACACAGTCATTCCCTTCTCTGTGTAGCAATGGGAGCAGAAAAAAAAAAAAAAGATCTAGCACGAGATACATATAAGAAATGTGACTTACAATCATGCAAAATGTATAAGCTGAACGTAAAAGTCCACAGACGGGGAAGTGTGTCGTCTAAGGACACAGAAACATTTTCACTTCTCAGCTGTAATCCTGGAAATAGAGACAAAATGTACCTCCAAACATATCAGTTCAATGACGAATATTATTTTTTAAAGAATTAGAACGCATTACGTTATCTATTTGGACAGGCACTTCTGCGTTTTCTCAGCTGCTCTGCGTGTCTCTGCTCACCTAATTTCTCACAGTGCATTTTCAAATCTCAAACACGTTCGCTGCCAGACTGATAAATCCACATGAATATTCATCATTTATTGAACTCCATCGCTCCTCTGAGCAATTTGGAGTGCGGGCGTGGGCGTGTGCGCGTGTCCTCGTTTCACCCCGCGCGGCGCTGAGGGAGGCCTAGTCAGCCGTGCTCTGGGGTGTTCAGAGCCGTGCAGCAGGGGTTTGGGGCTGAGAGCGAGCGCACATGGATGTGCTGTGCAATGCAGAAAAGACGAGCGAGAGCCGGGTATTATCTTTCCTTCATTCTCCCTCTTAACTGTTCATTTAGCCTGAAGTGACTGCTCCTCTTCAACATTTAATTGACACACTATTAATTCTTCCTCCAGACGGATTGGAGTCTTTTCAGATTCAGATAATTATGCTTCCCCCCCCCCCCACCCGAGTACCAGATGATAAACCTTTTTGACTTGCAGCTTCTGTCACCAGGACCTTTTTTAGCATAGTTTGTAAATCATTACAAGGTAAAGTGTAATAAGCTTTATCAACAGTAATTATTCAATCCTCATCT
This sequence comes from Labrus mixtus, assembly GCF_963584025.1. Taxonomy (NCBI): domain Eukaryota; kingdom Metazoa; phylum Chordata; class Actinopteri; order Labriformes; family Labridae; genus Labrus; species Labrus mixtus. The sequence goes on from NC_083623.1 coordinate 4,752,774, forward strand.
TCACACAGCCTCGACGAGCTCTGACAAATCACATAGAAGAGGCTCCAATAAAGGTCAGCAGTGCACTGCAGCATCTTCATCCTTTAAGTCAATACAGATGAACATAAGGGCGATATGTCACCTAAAATGGCCTTTCTGAGTTTTGTGACACTACACCAAAGTTTAAGTAATACTCGGGGTGGGCGGTAAACGAGTATCATTACCAGCGCCAGTATTATGTTCTATAAGAAATGGATTTTTGCAACACGGTCATTACCGGTTGAAATACACACGTTTGGTTGTAATTCACTGATATCATGGATTCTGCTTTCAAATACGCTTCAAGTCTCATTTTTGACGAAGCTCACTGCAAGCACGCGCCATGCTGGACAGAACAGATCGAGCCGGGCTGGAAGTTAAGACGAGGACAGGCACAGAGCGTCTGGTCGATTTCAGAATAATAAATGTGCAGAGGTTACCTTAAGCTGTCAGAATCTGTGAGTCCAGTTTTCACTTTTTTAGACGGACATTTGAAGAAGAGAAACCACTATCCAAATTAACAAAAAAAACTTTTGAACAGTTGGTATTTGCAGCCCCACAAGCTACAAAACATCGACCAGCTCAAGACACATAATGTGCATCTTAAGTCAGCTCTTCTATCATCATCATCCTCCCCCTTTCACTAAATGTTGACCTCAGTTGACCTCTACCATCCTACAAACATGGCCTTAAGACTCGGTTAGAAGCTCACACACTGAAAGGATGAACACAGCGTGTGTTTTTTCACTCAAAGTAACCAGATAAGAATATCCAGTAAGAATCAGGGCTGAATAATAAACAGAGTTGGATTCTGATGGTTCTACAAGACAAGGAGCCAAAATACACAACATGCTTCATCACTGCATTCACCTGTGGCTAAAAGGTGAAACAGGCTACAGCACCTAGCTCCTCTGGTACTCACTTGATCTAGGGCTCCAGTAGGTGAGTCATGTGGTGGCTGTGGTGGCCTCGTCCAGGGCTCAGAGCGAAGATAAAGGGAGGAGGAGGAGGAGGAGGAGGAGGAGGAGGACGAGTTCAGCAGTGGGCGAGCAGCTTGGAGGTCGAGATTATGGAGCTGCGCTGGTGGGGTTATGGCTCCACAGCCGCTCTGTCACATGGCACCATCCCAGGTGCAGGGAGAAGCCTGCTGGCCTCCAACTGTCGAGAGAGAAGAGGAGCAAAAGAGTTCAGAAGCAGACCGCTGACAGGATGCAGCGGGGGCTGGTTTTCTCATCTAACGTCGACTTGACAAGAGATCATTTCTCAACGACAATCATGACATGCAACTCAAACCCCGTCTACCATCACTCTCCTTGTTGAGACACCTGACCAATCAGCATCAATCACTCTGGCAGCTGAGGAGGAGGAGGATCACAACAGCCGTGAACACACTTTCAAATTGTTCCGTTTCCACGTTTGTGGATATTTTGCTTTGACGCTGGCACAAAACTCCTGAAAAACTCCTGAAGATTTCAGGGTGAGCTTCTTTTGAGACAAAACAGCCACATTTTTCACTCCCCTGCCCCGCCTCTCATCCCGCTGTGAGGTGCATGTGTGAACAACCAGATCAGGAGGATTTCAGGGGCAGACCTGAAGTTGTCTAGAAATCATCAGGAGTGCATATTTGAAAAAGGCTTGAGAATAATCTACCGTACTTTAACTGTTAATAATCGCATAAGGACGCCCTGATTTTGTTGATTGTAAGAATATGTTAAATAGCTATGGTTCACTAATCCTGCGGTGGATTTTTCTCCCACTGTTTTCCATGCACAAGTTTGTTGTTTAGGTAGCATAGGCCTGGGCGATATGAAAAAATTTTTATCACGATAAAAAAATGTCATATCAGTTGATATTGATAATTATCACGATAATTGTCAATCATTATTTCTTTCAAATTTAAAAGCTGATTTTTGCTCCTGAGTGAAAGTTGAAGAAACCAGATGGTTTATTATGTTTTAATTATTCTTTATTGTAAGAACATGACAAACTGTACTTAAAACAGAAACATTTCAGCATCATAATGAGCTTATACGCGGAGCTGGACAACGCTCATGTGACAGTTTGCTGGTGAGGAGCCCCGTTTCCCAGTGGCTGGATGGTGTAATTACAGGTTGAAATATATCAAACTTTTATTGAACATTTTTAATATTTCTATTGACAAAAATTATATCGCGATGATTATCGTTATCGTTTTATCGCCCGGGCCTAAAGTTAAAGATCGTTAAAATGGTGTGGCATACAAGTAGAAAAGCTGCCATGTTTAACGGATCATAATCAGTACTGATACTGAATCATCTCAATAGAGGCAATATTTAAATCCAAACTTTGCAGGTAATAATCCACCAAATCGAATCCTTTATCTGCTTCTCGGTGATGAACATGAAAGTGATTGGATGTCTTCACAGTCATGTTTCATAACGCCCCCCTTACAGTAAATGTTTAAACAGGAAGGTGATACATCCGAAGAAGAAGTGACGTCGGTCTGGAGTCAAGGTCAGTTCACGCTTTCCAAACATTTATCAGATTTTTTTAAAGGGTTCATATGGGCTGCTTTAGAGTAAACAGAGGAGAGGCACACCGTACCCAATTAGAGCTCACTCACAACCTTGATGGTGTTTGTTTGAGGACAAAAGGGGGATTCGGCGTTAGACTTCAAGTGGGAGACAGCTGAGGAGTAATTAAAGAGCTCGGTGATATGAAGACTGTCATCATTAGACAGATTATCCCGAACAGCTACAAACTGTCAGAGCTGGACGCTTCAACTAAGAAGAGCCCGGACGTGCATCCACTTTAACAGTCCTTTCTTTTTCCTTTTTCCAGCACACACACACACACACACACACACACACACACAGAGAGCAGAGAAGTATGCACACACTGATTCATCTACTCCTGATGTTTGTGTTTCCTGACAAGACATCGGCCTGATATGCGCTGGCAGCTGGCTGGTTAGCCGCACAGCAGGTGGCACAGACTGAACACGCTCAGATCTACACGCTGTTCTGTCAACTCCCGCGCCTTCAGCTCGAGAAATCATAACAGTTGTCAACAAACAGAACAGCGAACACACATCAGTGGGCCGCGTATCTTTCTCTTTAGTCTCCCCCTCTTAGTAGAAGCGAGACTTAAATTCATAACGAGATACCCAGAGTCAGATCGCCTCCTGCAGCTGGGAGATAGCCCGCTACCTACCGCATTTATATTCAGTGTGACTATTTATACCACACGTTCAAAAAACACTGTTCTGTGTTAAAGGGATTATAGCTGAGGGCTGAACAATATACAATAACATCATGATTGCGATGTGTGAATGTCCAATATTCACATTGCAGGACGTGCGATGCCAATCATGTGACTTGAAGCACGTCATTTAGCCACTTTTCTTTAGTTGTTTTCCACGACTTATTATTTACACCACAATTCAGTCCGATATCAGCGTCAGTTGTGCATGCAGAGTGTGTGTGTCCCTGCATGTACGACGTAGACACACAGGAGACACTGCTGCAGACACATACCTTGGCATGATGCTCGAAGGCGGGCGTTTATTTACCTGAGGCGAATTCACAACGCGAGTATTCCCATTACCAGGTATGGTGACATCGATGCCGTGGCCACACATGATGCACACATGATGCTGATTGTTTACTTTTAGCAGCTACACCTGAAGCCCTCACGCTGAAGTGTTGTTATGAGTCACAGGCAGATCGAGACCGTGAGCTTTGGTTTACACCACAAGTTTCTATCGTTGTGCTCGTCATGCTAAGTACGCTAACATAACTTTAAACATCGTTAAAACTGGTTGATGACATACAAGGAACACAGTAACAAGCCACACGTTTATCAGGTTTATGATGAAACGTATCGCTCTACCTATTCTCTCTCTCCACATGTTGTCTGTAATTCTCAGTGTCACTGTCACAGGCCTTGGCTCCCCGTGTTAATCAATGAGCCTTGGCCGTCCATGACCTTGTCGCTGGTTCACCAGTTTTCCTTCCTTGGACACTGTTTTGTAGGTACTGGCCACTGCAGACCGGGAACACCCTGAAAGAGCTGCAGTTTCGGAGATGTTCTGACCCAGTCGTCTACCAATCATAGTTCTTCCACTGTCAAAGTCGCTGGTAGCCTTACTCATTTTTCCTACTTCCAACACATAAACGTTGATGTGTTTGACCCTAAAGGTTCCTGGGGGAGGGCCCCAGAGTCCCCCAAACAAGATTGAATATTAAACAACTTTGCTTTAATCCTGGAAAACCAACACATTAGCTCTTATGTTATATTAAATTAAATTTTGAACAGGACAGATTTAGATTTTTTACACAACAGTCTTAAATATGAGTTTATCCTTTCTTCAATGTTCTAATTTCAGTAATTCCTCAAAAATGTTGCTTGTACAAAGTGTTTAGTTAAGCTAGGTGCACGTTACACTTGTGTGCCCACATTAAGAAAGGTACGTGACCTCTGGTCAGAGGTACGATGAAGGAGGAGGTGACATCGTTGAACAAAGAAACCAGCTCCCAAAGAAAACTCTACCCCCCCAAACATGCACTTTAAGTTAAAGACAACCCATTTCTCTTGGTGTAAAGTATGCAACATTATCAAGAAGACGATAAATCAGCATTCCACACAATCTTTATGTTTCAGAGGAGGCTCCGTCCGTCCTTCACCGAGTTCAACCACGAGCTGCCTCTGCTTGTTTTGAAACAACACGGCGGTCTTTATGTCTCATCTATCAGCGATTGTAAATAAGTACAAGGACTGCGTGACAAAATAGTGCAGATGTAAAAAAAGGTCAGCCAGCTTAAACAAGTACGTGTTATCAGCCGGAAGAAGGTCAATGAAAAAGTCCAAATTCAGAGCTCTGATCTTTTTCTTTTTTTTTTTAATTGTAATCCAGTAACACTTTATGTGTTGAATAGTTCAGTACATCACATGTCAGAACTCTAACAATACAGTCATGAGTTCTGCTCTAACACCTGATTATGTAACTCTGAAACACTGCCAACGATCACAACCAATCACGGATCAAGACTGTTCTCTAGTTCATTGTTGATTAACCGCTGCATCAGACGAAGGCTAATGAGGAAGATCATCTCTTCGTTTGTCCAATAAATGACATTTTTGAATCATCATCACTATCATGGAATTAACACATTGCTGGACTGTTATTGACATTTCGCAGATGATTGTTGGATCAATGGACCATGAATTCACAACATTATGCCAATCAAAAGAAGCCCCAGCTAGCCATTAGATACTCTTAGATGGCCTAGTGGTTGGGTTGCGCCTCTTGTACAGAGGCTTTAGTCCTCAAAGCGGTTGGCCCAGGGTACAAGTCCCACCTGTGGCTTCTTTCCCACATGTCATCCCCCCCTCTCTTTCCCCAACTTCCTACTCTATCCACTGTCCTGTCCAATTAGAGGCAGAAAAGCCCAAAAATATATCTGAAGAAACTTGGAAATGGTGAACGGACCTGAGCTTGTACAGGACTTTTCTAGTCTTCTGATTACTCAAAATGTCACAGCTACACATTCACACACTGATGGTAGAGGCTGCTGTAAAGTGGAGCCAATTGGAGTTTGAACCCCCGACCTTCCGGCTAAGAGACGACCCCCTCAGACACGTAGAACATTTTATTGCACATTATACACTTTACTCCATAACTACATAATATTGACCTGGTTTAAAATGGTATTCAGTGCAGGTCTACTGACCAGCCGCCACTCTTCAGTTACCTTAAAACTGGTTGCAAATACCATGTTGAACCTCTCCCAGTGTCTTGAAATGTTGACACATTTTAGACAACATCTTAACAATCAATCAAGCCACGGCTCACTGGACAGCTAATTACAGCCGAGTGGGACAATAATTTCACGTCTATGCTTCAGTAATGATGGTTGTTGTGCCTTCCGTAACACATTCAACTCGCCCTGCCGTTATCTTGTAGCATTTGTTTGTTTCATGAGTTTTCTTTGTATAACCTGGCACTTGATGTTCAGCAAACAATTGTTCAAAAACAGACCGGCTGCACACGCACACACACAGAGACACAATAAATTCCCTCTAAAAATAAAAAAAATCAATGTTTTCAGGCTGTGGTAGATGTAGTTTGGACATTTATCTTGGATTTTGTAGCCATGGCTGGTTGGTATGGGTTGCCTATTCCAACACTCTCCATTGGGAGATTGCATTACAAGCGTTAAAGGTGCAACACACAAAACCCCAGTTGTGGATATTCCCTCTTCTGATAAATCAATTCATGGAAACATTTCTCAAACTCATTAGATTATTCATTCTTTATTTCAGACTAATTTGGAAACAAAATGCTAATTCCAGCCTCTGTAGTGAGAGATTTTGCTCTTACTAAGACAAAGTGAAGTAATTGGGTTGTTATTGCAAAGTGGAACCCGACAGACTGAGCAGGACCCCGTTGCGAATAAGGAGGGGCCTTGCCAACCACAGTTTATCATAGCACGTTCTGTTTTAATTCACATGCCCTCTCCAGATTTGTTGATTTCTCTGTCATAGCGTTTAAGTTCTTCTTGAGCTCAGATTCTGTTGTGATGGTTAGTCAAAATCATCAGAGCTCATCTTTCTGAGTAGTTCTGTTTTAACGAGTTATCTGATATTAAAAAAAGAGCAGATGTAACGCCATGATTGGAAATCTACTTGAAAATGCTGTAAGGAGGCACATTTTTGTCAACAGAGCTATCGCTAAGTTAAATGTAATGCTGCGGTTATGGGAAAAGGGCCTGGCGTCAGTTCGACCAGCCAGCTCCCTTCTGCACGTCTTGGCTCCAAATTACGTCACCAGCGCATTATGTCAACTCCCGTCATGGTGATAATCTGGTTTCAATTCAGTGCAACGAAAGGAAAACAGGAAGCGCCGTCCATTTTAGTATACAGTCAATGCTACAGAACTACAACAGCTTCCCTGAGGTCATAACAATCCATGGTTCCCTTTAGACACAGGTCAAATGTCAACATGGAACCATTCCACTCTACGACTACTGGGAAGTTTGTGGCCAACAGAAAGTTTCCACAGTCCTCTGGAAGTGGTTGGCCTTTACAGTGGCAACATCAAACAAACAACTGTCTGCTGTAAACGTTTTCTAACGTGGCAACCAAAAGCAGCATGACTAATGAATTCCAGCATCTCAAACAAAATGCACAAATGAAAGAAGTTTGTGGCACTTTGACTGTTGGAGCCAAAGTGTATCTTGAATATTTGAGTGTAATTCCGCCTTTGAACACTGGACGGAGTCTCCGTTTGTGCTGGGCATAAAGCCATGAGTGCAGGCGACTGGCACCAGTTGTGAATGGAGGCAAAATGTTTTTGACTGTGTCGGCTTGGAAGTATGATCAATGTGTGTAACCTCTTGTATTTTGTTACTTATTGGACGTTGCTTGGTATTAGATCAGATAATTGGAATCCTGAGTACATTTGTGACTGAAAATAAATGGATCGACGGATCCAAAATGAAGTAATGTGTTGGACATAGTTTTTGTTGCTTCGAACTGAACCAGCGTCTAAGCCAGTCCACCAGTTCAGGCCTAATTGACTTCAACATAAAGAGTACAATCAAAGTAAATGCCACCACCAGGGGGCTCTCAATCAAAACAATAACAAAAATATGATGTCGAGGCTGGCGGGGAATCATGGGAGTGATTCACCTGCTATTCCCATTTTTCAATGAAAACGAACTCCGAGTTGACCGTAGTCGAGACAAACGTGCAAAAGACCTGACCTGAAGAAGACAATATGTTTACTGACAATGTCTCCAAGTATATTTAACATGAGGTTTTTTTTTATCACAGCAGCTCATGCTTCCTTATGTAGCGGTCTTTGACGTAAAATCCTGTGTTTCCACGTCAATTATAAACATGGCGGCTCTGTAATGGCGGTCACCAGGTGTGTAACAACTATAAAAAATGAAGGATTTCTCTGCTTCGGTAACTATTGGAAATATTTCAGGTAATGTAAGTACAAAACACAATAATATATAACATAGGTTTAGTACATTTTTCATTAATTTAGATATGTTAGTGTAAAAAATGGACATGTTAAATTCTTTAAAATACTTAATGGCATCAAGACTCTAAGAAGAATTTATTAGCAAAACTCCTAAAATCAAGTTTAAATGTGGGTCAAAATATGATTGGAGGAAATGACTCAGCAGCTGCTGCAGGTAACCTGAGGGTTTTACAGTAATCAGCAGAAGAGGTAAACTTCCCTTAACCTCATTTCACACAATACATTTTCTTCTTCCTGTTTGCGGCCTGTGACATGATTCCCATGGTGTAGTCACTTCTTACTGCAGTCTAGCGTTCCCACCAAACCTGTTTTTTTCCTTTATACATTTTTAGTTGTCATGTGAGGTCCAAAAAGTCGTGTTACAGGCATGCTGAGCCGAGAAACCACACCTCTGTGACCTCAGCCGAGTGGGACAAGAAAGAGAATATGCTCAGAAAGCTCAGTGGACATTGGCTTGAATATTATAGAGGGGTAAGAGCTTTAGCCTATTCACTCTGGGAAAATAGGCATGCAGTCAAACCACAAACACAGACATTATATTAGGCCTTTTAAAGACCCATAATGTGCTTAAGATTCCTTTATGACGTACACGTGAATGTATTGCATAATTACTACCAACAATGAAATGTATCAACAAGGCCTGCATTACACAACAGCTATGCAACACATCGCCTTCCCTTGAAACACTGAATTTAATCTTTAAATTCATGAGCCAATGAGCCAATGAGCAAAATGCTTCAGCACTCACTGTGCAAGAAAACAAACTGATCATAATACATAGAGAGAACCAGCAGGATTACAAGATCGAGTGAGAAACAAAGGTAACATGCTATGTCCAAAATGACAACGTTAAGATACATCCTGATGTTCACCATTTGATTTTAGCGGTCTAAAGTTAGCATCACACAGAAAGATAAACTGAGGATGTTTGGAATATCTTAGGCTATTATCCACGTCAACAAGTTTTCATTTTTGAAAACATAGATATTATAAGTACGTCTTATCCACCAGATGTTACAGTAAGAAAATGTTCTCGACATCAGACTAACACACGATTGATTTAATCTTGCATGTATGCTACCAGCAACCAGACTGGACTTCAGCTATCTTTGCTTTTCACTTAATAATCATGTCACCCAAGCAATTCAACTTCTTCACGATAAGGGTCATAATCAATTATTTTCATAATAAAATAATTGATAATAATTGAAGATGATTTGCAGCATCTGAACAACATACAGACATCAGGAAGCTTCAATCATTTAATTCAAATAACCTTAGCATGCTAAACGCTGCATGTACTATATTATACTTTCTACTACTCCCCCTTTTCTGTAGCTTGTTTTGTCTGTGAGTAATCTTTGGTTTTAATTCAGGTTAGGCCTTCAAATATGGTAAATGGGCTTGAGCTTGTATATTTCTTTTCTAGCCTTCTGACTACTCAATGTGCTTTCACACCGCAGGTCACACCTACACATTCACACACTGATGGTAGAGGCTGATATGTAAAGTGACAATCAGAAGGAAATTACATATTCATCCGCAGCCGACGAAGGAGCAGGAGCAATTCAGGGTTAAGTGTCTTGCCCAAGGACACATCAAACATGTAGCTGCAGGAGCTGGGGATTGAACCTCCAACCTTCTGGTTGAGAGACTCTACCAAGTGAGCCACAGCCGCCCAGGCATTAAAATTTTTGGATGTTTAGAGATTGAGCTTGAACCAAAGCCTACAAATGTCTTCACATAAAGATCGCCAACTGCATCATAAGTGCTGTTATTTAAGATTGAGCTATAGCCCATCACACATTTGGGTGCTGGGGTGTTGTTTCTGTAAAACTGTGTTTGGTTGGTGAGTTATTGCAGATTGCATCTACTTAAAAAAGAAGAAGATGTAAACAGACAGATATTGGTGTGAATATAACTGTTAATTGTAAACCTACAGTAGGCATTTGAATATGTGAAACCACAAACAGCAGACATTTGCACTGCATTGTTCTTCACACTTCCTTTCCCGCTTGGCGCTCTGGTTCCCTCAGTCAATGGCCACAGTCTAGACATCACAGATGCAACAGTGTTATACTGCTCTGCAGCCTCTCTGCTGTGCAATAAATCAACCTGCTTTTCCTCTGACTCCCGACAAAGCCAAAGCCCTTACACACAGTGTTCATGGGTACCACCGCTTCTCATTGTGTTACATGGGGTTTGTTTTAGCCTTTTAAATGTACATTAGGCCCTGCAGCTGTAACTGTATGCTACTATGCAAGTCTGTTAATGTTTTTTTTAAACTGCATTGAGTGTCTGAGGAAAGAGGAGGTTGTGTGCTATACATATTGAAGAGCCCCTCTAGGCGAATAAGTGCAGTTTGTGATTTTAGCCCATATATACATTTACTTCCACTAGCTTCCACTCATCCCCAGCTCCTCTTCACACAGTCCTGTTGCATTAGTAATCCCCCAGGCCTGAGTCAGTGGCCAAAACAACATCAGTTTATCGTGAAAAGAAAGTGAAACTGGACCCATTTCAATGACGATGCAATTATTAATGAAGAACACATGGGCATGACTCAAAACTATTCTCACAGTCACCTGACTGTTATAGGTCGTGGATATTTCTCAGGTGTGCCTAGAGAGAGGTAGTGTATCATGTTGACTTGTTATCTAATACTTTCACTTTGGGTAGACGATGCCGATATGATAGAAAATCTGCTATCTACATTTTAAAACTTCAAATTCATCCTCCCTCGTCCAAAGAACGTCTATGTGGCTGCTCAATTAAATGGATGTGGTGATATGAGCATTCAGAATAAACATATCCAAGCCTGAATTTACCGTAATGACTGTGACAAATGATATCAGTCAACAAGCAATGGTTTCTCACTGGATGTGATCTGAGGCTACTCCAGTTCACGTCAGTTCAAGTGTCCTTGGGCAGCATACTAAAACCCATAATTTGCTCCTAATGCATGGTCAACTGTGTGTGAATGAGCACAAACGCGGTAAATGGCAATGTACTATTACTGATCTGAGTAGTCAGAAGATGAAAAAGAGGAAATATAAGAGCAAGTCTGCTTACCGTAATCATCATCATCATAACTGCTTCTAAGTAACAATACTTTAAAATCTATTTATCTGATGAATCACGGTAGTATCCTGACAGCATCTTCAGACGGCCTTGATTTGATAAAATAGTCCTTGACTCGTGGCTAACATAGAAGAGAAAGAATATACGAGAACATCAACCTCTAGAAATTCAAGGAATGAATGACAGTAAACGAGAAACGCTTTCCAACAAAGCATGCATACAGTATATAGAGGCCTGGGTTTAAAGAAATGCTTTTACACGGTCACACTGCAGTCGTGGAAGGCTTAATGCTGCGCCTCAGTCACCTCCGAACTTAGATCTTATGAATAGAATAGAATACAAAAGTTGTCATGAAAAATATGCTCATGTATCAAAGATCATCAAACACATCATCGAGCTTTAACCAAAATCTGAGGCAGAGATATCTCACTTTGTCACACAGCTGTTGCCTTGACTCCTCTCACATCAGGTAGGAGGAAATTAGGAAACAGGAAAGGAATCAAGGATGTAGAAATAAGGACAACAAAACTGGGAAGCGTACACCGAGTTGAAGCCTTCTAAGGTGAAATAACAAATAACTGAGACAAACTTAAATGCTGACTGCAACTTTTCACAGCTAAATATCCGAGTGGAAAATGTTGACCGCCCACCCGTTTTCAAACCTCGCAGACCTTTATGCTTCATTTCACAAAAAGGTGTTTACACAGCCATATGTTCATTATGCACTGTTCCCATCACATCTCAGGTGAGACACCCACAACTGTTAAACTTCCTCTGAGTCACAAGCAGCAGAGGACACAGAACCTGTGAAGAAGAGTTTTTCTCTGCATCACTTTCTGTATTTCCAGTGAAAACAATCTCAAAAGAAAACCTACCACATCCACACAGGAAGGTACAAACTGTTGTGCGACTCTTCTCATTGTGGCCTGACCCTGTTCGTGAAAATTGGGCCACTGGGGCTCGACTCACTCAAAACAAACCGTGCTCTCTCGGCGCTCTGTTTTCTCGCTTGCCCTATCAATTTCTTCCTGTTCGTGGTCGTTCTGTTTCTCTCATTCTCCGCCTTTACCTTTCCTCCTTCCCTCCATTTCCTCCCAGCCCTCACAAATTCTCACAGTCTGCTGCACTGGCCTTTTCTTTTTTTCTTACTTCTTTCTTTCTTCCTCTTTACAGGCGAGAATGTAGGCCATCGCTCTGACAGCAGGAAGGCAGCGAGGAATCGTAGCGGCGGCGCTCTTCTCTTCTTCCCCCTGCATTCTGCTCGCTCACAGCAGCTGAATACAGTACTGTGTGTATACGTGTGTGTTCCTGCCTTAGAGAGCTGGATTCGAGGGACAAACAACAGCACACAGGCACCAGGAACGGATCTGTTTCAGCTTTGCAGCAACGAGAGCTCTTCCAAATCCCATGGCATCCGATCAAAGATGATCAAGATCTTGAAGAGAGGGGGTTTATTTAATGCAAATGTGATAATACTCATTTGCCAGGACTAAATAAACAAAGCCCCGCAAACAGATGTTGATACAAGACAACAACTGTAGATATCACACCTGGATTAAAGCAAAACTGCATTAAAAAAGATAGCATTCCTTCAAATCACTAAAGTAAACAAACAAGAACCACAAGCTGCAGGTACATGAAATTAAAAAAAAAATTTAATTACAGATTTACTACAGAGGGGTGGATTGCCTCTTAATGTGGATCCAATCTAATAAAAAAAAAACAGATTGAATAGAACTATAACTATTTTCTCCTGTTTTTATTTTGTTATTATAAAAACTAGAGCCCGACCGATTAATCGACAAGCCGATAATATCGGCGTATCATGTTACTATCGGTATCGGCTAATTTTATCACAGATATGTGCCGATATTACGAGATTAATTCCCCAGTCAAGTAGACTTTAATTTGAGTTTTATTGTGTTAAAACTAGCATTTCTCTTCCACCAGCAGAGGGCGCTGTATGGAAGTGTTATCACCCTCCAGAAGGTCAAGTGGTGATGCACGTACATGCTCAGTTACTTTCCTTAGTTAATAAAAATAATAATGAATTTGACCAACTTGGAATTGTGATGCAAGACTAGCGAGGGTGACAACGTTTTTCATTTGAGCCGGATTTATACGCCTCTGCACCTCCTTAAAAAAGTAACCACGCATCGAAACAACTCAGCTCCTAGCCCTCTGATTGGACCGCTGGGTAGCATCCTGTTTCCTGCATTTCCTGTACTGCTGTCTTTTCAAAAACTCTGCAGAAAGAAGAACTCTACAAGCCAGTGTAATCAACTGCTGCTCAATATTTATCAGCTCCAGAGCTCCAACTCAATACGCTGACTTTACGTTGCCATGGTTTCCTGTACACAAACAAGCAGAGAATGTGACAGGACAGAAAACAACCGTAGAAATCAGACTGTCAACTAGCATTTGTAGGCAGAGTACGGCTGAGCTCGAGGACACGCCAACGCTCAAGTATGTAGTTCACACGATGGCGTCGGCCGCTACTGCGTTGATTGGACGCAGAAGTATAAACCAGGCTTCAGTGGACTTCTTGTAGGGTATCACATTTTAGCAGAGAGCAGACTAGAATAAGTTTGAAATGTACAAAAAGTGTTAAATGTTCTTCACAATATGGCAGCCAAATCTTTAAGTTCTAAATCTCAAAAAAGATCTCGATCATATATCAACATCTTCAACCTTTGGCTACATTATGAACCTGAGCTAATAACCCCGCCTCCAGCGTGACACACAGCAGAAAGAGGAGGCTACTTGTACCACCTCCAAGCAGGAGGAGTGGAGTAGAGCGAACATGTTTGAGGGTTAATGAAGACGACCAAGTAGAGCCAAGGCAACGGATTAAATTTACATCGCCCGTTTGCATAAATCATCCTGCTTTAGAGAAGTTGACATTACTCACAGAAGGAGAACGACGGAGCGGGTCAATTAAGAAAAATGAGGACGAAGATATCGAATGTTTAAGGATTAAATAAGCGAAAGATGCTGATTTAGAGATGCTGACTCAGCTCATGGTGGTATAATATAAAATGTATATAAAACTTCTGCAGCTACATGAACACGCTCAAATTAAAGCACTAACAACCCGGATATTTACTAAACTTCATTTTTTTTCCATGGAATATTCCCATCGAGTAGCACAATTCTTTGTTATTTATGACATCTACGAGTACGAGCTATCATCCAAAAAGTTGCTAACCAGTGTGGCAGGTGAGCCTCACACATCCATCCACCACATACAACATTCATCAGCATTCCCTGAGTTATCTTCTGAGCCAGTATAAAAGCAGCAGAGTGACGTTTTAACAGGTTGTTTGCAGGTGTCCTCGTGGGGGTTCAGCTATGCTCACTCACATACTCCAGCTGAAGAATGCTGTGACAGTGTCAGGCAGGCTGCAGCAGCAGCAGCAGTAGTGCTGCTGCGTGCTAAAATGGCTGCTCGTTCTCCATACAGACACAGAGCTAAGCTGGGGAGGAGGAGGGCTCCCACTCCCAACAATTTGCCTCGAGATGTGGCTCATCCTTAGGTGAGCTTTAGAGCGTGTTTGAGTTGCCTTTCCATAGAATGAAAAAATCAAATGCACGGGATTAAACCGTCTCATGTGGGACTTGTGATACTACAGTTTCCTCCTTCATCTGCCTCCACATCAGCATGCACACACTCTTGAGGTGAAACTACAGCGTGTGAGTCACCGCTCTGTGACAAGACCAGCTTAAGGGTCTTCTATTTCTTCTGCACATCACAGTCACACATTGAGGAGAGAGGAAGAGACCCCACTCAGTCAAAAGGTGTCAGACAGTGTGACTTATTTCATCTTTAGGGTTAGGAAGGAAGAATATACAACTTTTTGATCCAGCAGATGTCGCCCTTGAGCACCAGCATGAAACCAAAACAACTTGCGCTGCATTGTTGTGTTAGCATGCTAACGCTAGTGATCTTTATTATGCTCGTATCTTCACACTGCATGTAAATTTACCTGAAATGAGCGTGATCTAGAAACACAGTTAAGCAGTGAGTACAGTATGTTATTCTTCTTTTCTCTAGTCCCTCAATTAAACAACTTTTATACACGAGGGGAGGAGTCAGCCGGCCGTCTGGGCGATGTAAACAAAGTGAAGATAGGACTCTGAAAACTCTGAAAACATCACAGACAGTGGGACTCGGGTGTTACACCCATTGTAGACAGTCATGACTCACAGAGTTATTTTCAGAGGATATACTTGATTTATATTATATTTAAGTATGAAAAATCACAGATTCTTCCTTTACTGCACATGTCAGGCTCTTACAGTTTGAAGTTTGAAGTTTGAAGATGAAGCCTGTTTTCCACTGCCTCACTCCAGTGTTTTTGTTGTGTTGTTTACAGTGAGCGTGTCCTCGGGCAGTCACTGTGGCAGCGGAGTTTTCAAACTTTGAACTGAATAATAGAGGCCTACAGTGAACTCTATATCCTGACTTCTTATCTGGGCCACATCTTACCCCAGAGAGAGGCCCAGCTACAATGTTTTCACTTCCAACATGGCAAAGTCTGCATCGCTCCAATGCTACACAAACAGACATCCTGTTTGAGCTGCTATCACCGAGCTGAACAAAAACAAAAAAAGTGCTCAATTGAATTTGAAGAATTGAATTAACAAGCTAAACAAGCCATTGTGTGGAGGGGAGAAAATCAAGTGTTTAATGTGATTAAACGGTTTCTGTTGCTTTAAGTGGCTACATGAGGCTAACTTTTATATGAAAACAATGTGTGCTTTACGCAAATTATCAAATTATAGGTCAATAACAGAAGTTCCTGGATATCATCCAAACCTGCAGCATTAAGAGACAAAGTCCTCCTGAAAACATCTTTCTTTTTTTAAACATCCTGGATACAGATGTGGGCGAACTTAACATTATATAACACTTACAGCCTTGAGGTTGTTTTTTTAAATCCTCCAAATGGGTTCTGGTACAAAACCCACCCTGTACTTCAGTTTAAAGAAAGCGACATATCAGACATCGTTGTTCACATGTTAAAGACAAAACTCCTCTCAAAACAGAACCACCGATCGCCCAAACAACGACAGCACAAAGGGCACATTGTGAAGCAGAAATCAAACATCCTTCACGGCCGATCGGCTGCAGTGCTGATAGATATTAATACTCAAAAACATTGCTCCCAATAATGCATAAAGAAGTCGGTCATTTAAGGCTTGAGTCACTGCAAATTAAAGCATGTTTGGATGATGATTAATGGTGTGCATTTACTCTTAATTAAAAATTCTCTCATGCAACAATCTCAGTTTGTTTACAGTGCTGCTTAATTAGAGGGGGGGGGGTCGTCTTTGCTGCAGGTATGAACCAATTGAATCGCGACATTGTCTAATAAATCACTGCAAATCAAAGGTTTCAGAGTTGAAGATGCACCGTCTGTTCCTGACACATCACGAGTGCTGAAGCTTTCAAATAAACGTTTTGAAGTTAGTATTCTCATTAAAAACACAGTGATGGTCGTTTATCGAGTGAACTTCACCTGAACACTGCCCGCCCCCCCCTCCCGAAAACAACACCGACAGGACCTGCATGTAACCACAGATCACTGAGCACAACATTTATGTGCAATGTTTCAAGATTCAAAATGTTTATTGTCATGTGCACAGTAGGAAACATGTTTCCCTGTACAATGAAATTCTTTCTTTGCTGTCCACAATGAATGCCAACAATAAAATATTAAAATTAAACATAAACACCAAATAAAAATAATAACAAAAACAATAATAATATATACAAATATACAAAACTAAGGCAGTAGAGTGCAATGTTTCATCACTTATGGTGCATTAACAAACAATATTCTGCTTTTTTTATTGTGCAACATCTGTCTTTAAAGGTGCAACAACAACAACGCTGCATAATATTCAATTTTGCAATATTGTGTTTTTCTGACCGCTGCTCGTGTGCAACATCTCATTCAACATGACTTCATATCTATTAAAAAAAATGGCACATTTTATTAAAGCCTTGTAATGTCCATTACTGTGCAGAGGTTCAACAACACTTTTTTTATCTTCCTCTGTGTAAACTTTTCTGGATGCATGTGTGTGGATGAATTCTATTTATGTTGAAGAGGAGCAAAGCAAATTTCATTGTGATCTATGTGTAATGACCACAAAGGCTTATTTTCTATTCTAGTGTTGTTGTTGTTTTGTTTTTTTTGCTGGGATTCACGTTTTCCACATTCAGAAACATCTTTATCACAAAGGGATCCACTCCTCCAAAAACAGCACCAGGACCACAAAGACTCCGAGGTCAGCTAAGGTGAATGTGTCTCGATTACATGAATCCTAATCAGAGAGTCGAACATCTCATCTAAAGCATGCATGTTGTTTCATCTTATCTGAGCAGAGTACACACACACAGTCATGTGTTTGTGTGAGGGGTTAACCCCTCACACAAACCGGACAGCCTCTTCTGCCAAGAGGTCAAACTGTCCTTTAAGTTTTCGCGTTCAGGGCGCGTAAAAAAGAAATCAAACAAATCACAGCGACACCGTGAGGTCGATGTGTCTCTAATCTTACATAAGAACAGCCTTGGTGTCTTTTTTTTTTTTTTTTCTTTGCAGGTGGCGAAGCAAAAGGAAGGAGCAAAAATGTCCCAGCAAGCACCACACCACACTGCATGTTATGTATTCAGTCAGAAGAAGAAGAAGAAGAAGAAGAAGAAGATGGTGTCGGTGAATTGTAGCAGCGTTGTGTGGAAAAATCAACAATGAGTCAGGCGTGTGTTTTTGGAGGCCCTGAGCAATGAGCATATGCAAAACCCCCCTTGCTTTTTGACATGTCATGCATTTTTAAAAGGCGGTGATACATACCTGTGTTTGTCCTCTCAGCGTGACTTGTAAATAAAGATCCTCTTGCAATAAAAGGTGTCACGCTGGGTGATTGATTCCCATGCGCGTAACAGGACAGCGCGTAAAAACGAGCCAGTTAGCCAACCGAGCTAACCAGCTTAACTCACTCAGATGTCAGGACTTTTTTTTTTTTTTTTTTTGCATCCACTCTTTACTTTGGTAGATGATTCCTGCAGTCAGCTAAATTGCGTACATACATGTTGTAAAAAAAAAACAACAACCCCAAGACCAAGCTTGGAGGTGGGGGGGGGGGGGAGTGAAAGTTGGCGTGCTTAGCCTGGCTCGCAATTTAACCTCAGCTTATGTTGACAAACAAGCCTGCGTAGTTAAATTCACACACACTCACACACACACACGACTTGGAAGCTAGCAAGCACGGTTAGCCTAGCTCAGCTAACCCAGCTTTGCTACAAAAAAAAAAAAAAAAAAAAAAAAAAAATCCCCGAACCTTGTTTTGAAAACCCCCGTGTCGGACTTCTTGTGTCCCGTCGGCAGCTTGCAAACCGAGAGGAACTCCGATAAATCACTCGTTTTTGGTGGTTTCAGCGTTTCAATGACGGCGCACACGCTAATGCAAACCCCAAGTTATCGCTTTTGGTCTCTGCTCTCCGCCATTTCCAATCTCTCAACACAAACAAACAGGGCTGCTGGTGCGCGCCGAGCTTCTCCAATGCGCGTTCATGTGAGAGGGGGGGGTGGGTGGGGGGTAGCTGGAGCAGTGGGCAGAATCCCCCCACTCTGTACAGATAGAAAGAGGACCCGACTGTTGATTATTATAGATGTTGTTATCAATGACACGTTGTTATCGACACAGGTGAGAGTATAAAAGCAGCAGGTCTGAGGCCTCCTCTCTGTGCAGGATCCAGAGTGTCTGTCTGGGACACAGTGCTGCACACCGTCTGATACATCGTTCATAAAGGCACAGAGCATGTTTTTTTTTAACACCATCATTGGGGCAGTTTTGTTCCTCCTCTTTGCAAATTGGGGAGTTTTTCAGCGTTGAAACATTATAAAACAAAATAGAATATATATATATTGATAAACAGATAAACAGATATGAACCACACCAGATTTTTATGAGGACACAGTGAATCTGACAAGTAGCCTACATCTCCATCCATATTTCTCCTAATCGTTTGTGTCCAAAATAGCAAATCCCTGTAAAGTAAAATCAGCAATACATCTCCAAGCACGCTTAATATGTTGCAAGAAGATAACTTTAAACATGTGCAAAAGACTGAGAACTATGACCTACAAAACATACATGGATACATGTTTCTCCACTAATCCAAAAGTCTGTAATTATCTTTAAAGAGGACATATTATCCCCCTTTTCCCACCTTCTCAAACAGTCCCCTGTGGTCTAAATGAAACATCTGTGCTGTGCTTTGTTCAAAATATAACATGAATCAAGCACCAGAGGAGGTTTGTGACCCTGTATAAACCAGCTCTCTCAGAACGCTCCGTTTTGATGTGTGTGTCTCTTTAAATGCGATGACCCCGCCCCCTGAGTTTTCCCGGTTGACATCACTCCTCTGTCGAGACAATAAAAATGGCGGATCTGCGAAAAAGTTTTGCTCTAGTCTGGAGGTGGAGTCTATGGGTGGAGATACCAGGGGAGGGGAGGGGATTTTTTTTTTTTTACCAGAATCCCACTGTGACATCACAAGGAGAGCACATTTGAAACGGAGCATTTTTCTCTGTGTTGTAAGACTTATGCATTCATTTAATTCATTTTCACAAGCAAGGATCTAGAAAAGAGGAAATAATGTCAGTAAGTTCAAACAAACAGCTTTAAGTTTGATCGGACACACAGGTGCTGACAGGAAGTGACCACAGGTGCTGACAGGAAGTGACCATGAGGCAAAGCACAACATCGACCGCTGTGTCAGACACTCGCTCTTTAAAAACGCTGCATGATTAAAAAAAAAAAGAAAACAGCTTAGCCGTCATTTTTAAAGTGACCCAGTTTTGAGATGTGTGTGTACGGCCTGAGATGTTTGTAGAGACAGAAGGAGGGAGTTTTACCAACGAGCCAACGAGTGTCCTGTAAACAGACAGACCTCTGTGCTGCTGTCTTTACGGTGACCAGACGAGGGCCGGTCTGCAGAGTGATGCAGGTCACAATGGGGAGTATGAGAATCTGTCACCTGTGATGAAGCAGAGAACCATCTTTTAATGGAGTCAGAGCCAAAACAAATATATAAGAGGCAAAATGGAAATCTGGTGAAAGTCTTTATATGTGATTTTTCACACTTAAATATAATATAAATCAAGTATCTCTTCTGAAAATAACTCTGTGAGTCATGACTGTCTACAATGGGTGTAACACCCGAGTCCCACTGTCTGTGATGTTTTCAGAGTTTTCAGAGTCCTATCTTCACTTTGTTTACATCGCCCGGACGGCCGGCTGACTCCTCCCCTCGTGTATAAAAGTTGTTTAATTGAGGGACTAGAGAAAAGAAGAATAACATACTGTACTCACTGCTTAACTGTGTTTCTAGATCACGCTCATTTCAGGTAAATTTACATGCAGTGTGAAGATACGAGCATAATAAAGATCGCTAGCATTAGCATGCTAACACAACAATGCAGCGCGAGTTGTTTTGGTTTCATGCTGGTGTTCAAGGGCGACATCTGCTGGATCAAAAAAAATCACACATAAAGCCTTTAATTTAAGATTCAAGATGTTCAACTTTCAACTACAGTCACTATTGTTTTTTCACACTATGTATGTACTTCAATGCTGATGTGCGTCAGTATACATGATATATAAACACATAAATATACATGTACACACACATCCTCATATGCTTAAATTTACATACATATTTACATACATTACATTACCCCTCCAAATTCTTCTAAGGGAGAAAAAGGAGGAAAAAAGAAACAGACAAAGACAGAATAATAAATAAAAAAATGCCTTTGCTTATAGAATAGAATATAATTACTGATCCCATTGATCCCAAACTGGTAAATTGTGGTGTTACAGCAGCAGGTTATCAAAGCAAATAAAACAATATAAGAATAGATATAGTAAATAAGCACTTAAAATATAAAAAAATAAGAATAAGAAGAGATTTATACATTAAGGATTTAACTTAACATTCTTACTGGTTAAAAAAAATGAAATACAACATCTGAGTCGTTCTTCTTTCCTGAGGTTGGATTAATAGTTGGCTGTGTTCATATAGTGAGCGGGCGGTGAGATAATCCCTTCATGGTTCCACCTCTCGTGGAGGAAGGTTCTCAACATATTTAATCACTGCGTTCCAGTGAGGATAAAAAAATGTATCTGTTATTAGTTTATTGTTTTTATTTGAGTTTGATCACCAGGGGGAAGTATTCCCTCTTTAGAAGCTGCAAATCTGTTTTAATGCACATGCACCTGGGACATTATGTACTTCCCAGTTGTGCAGCCGTAAAGACGACACACACGGACACGTTTGAGTGCTCTGGTTGGGAGAAAAAAAACCAACAATGACGCTAGAAGTTAAATTTCTGCACGGCTGGTGTTTAATTACCAAAAGAAAGAAGCACGGAGCTCTTTGATGCTTCAGCCCCAGAATGAAGAACGTAGACTGAGCTCCATCAGGTATGTAGCTGATTTTTCAATTAGTTTGGAAGAATAAATAACATCATAATCAGCAAATTGCAGCAAACTGTGTGTGGTGTGTTGCCTCAGTCACTTGTTGACGCCGTTGTCAAGCTTTCCCGCCTTTTTTGCTGCCCTGAGTTTAACACAGAAGTATCAACTTGGCAACTTTGGGTATCATCGACATTTTCCAGTTTCCCACTCATCATCATCACGTCTTTGAAGGGTCACTCAGGTGCTCATAACTCGTAAAAAAAGATATTTCTGAGGAGCAGCAGAAGCAAACTGTTGACGTCACATGTCTGACCGATTACACGTTTACAAATCAGGTTATTGTCTGGACAAATTCAGCTGATCTGAAACTCAATTATTTTTAATTAAGTGTTTTTGACATCTAAACAAAGAGAGTAAAATATTTACTCTTATTCCATGTTTGTTTTAAACGACTCCTGAGGAAAACAATGTCAATGTCTGCAGAGAGGAACTTCACAATCAGGTGTTTTTTTATTTTTTTAAATTATTTTTCCCAGCACATAAACAGCCGTTGGAACCATGTCAACAAACTTGAATTACAGATCAGCAGCTTCAATGTTGCCTGATGTGAAGGGATGTTTTGGAGCCTGATGTGGACTTTGCTCTGTGAGAGTATAGACTCTGTAAACAGCACTTTCCTCTGCTGTTCACGCTCACTCTTGTGCACTTATAGGACATTTTACTCCCTTGCATTAACACTCATCCATGGCGACCAAGTGGACAGCCTTAATGCAAGGTGTGAACAAACCCGGACGCAGCGGAGTGGAGACGCTTCATGCATCCTGGGCAGCATTAGGGAGCAACTCCTCAACTGGGAGAACGATGCTGTCTCTCCCGCTGGGTGTAGAGGATGAAACATTCAGTCTTTGTGCACTTTGTGATTTATCTGCATGTGAAGGGTTAGCTGGGGGACGCCTCGGAATCCCCCAGGAGGAGCTGGAAAGTGTTGCTGGGGAGAGGGAAGTCTGGGTTGACCGCGACCTCGGGGTAAGCGGAAGAAAATGAATGGATGTTGAGCTGGTTGGTGCGTATCTGCATACTCCTTAAAAACGCTATAGTTGGTGGGGCGCAGATGGCCCAGCGGTGAGGTCGCACCCGATGTAGGTCCTGGGCGCGGCGGCCCATGGTTCCAGTCCGACCTGTAGCTCCTTCCCCACACGTCTTCCCACTATCTCTGCCCAATTTCCCACTCTCTCCACTGTCCTATCAAATAAAGGGGAAACATTTACATCTTTCAAAACGCTAGTTGGTAGTGAGACTTCTACGCTTCTTATGTCGCAAGTTTCGCCGCTTTCGCTCCCTGTTTGTGTTCAGGAAACCGAGCGTATAATATTGGATTTGGAGCTGATAAATATCATCCCAAAGCGTTTTTCCTTCAGCAGAATTTTGAATATGGCAGCGATCCCCCGAAATGCTGTCGGCTAAATGGTGGAAATACGATGCTACTCAGCGGACCAATCACAGGCCTTGCAGTCTGCGTGGTTTCGATGCGATGTTACATTTTTAAAGGAGGTTAACGTCAGATATCGGACGCAGGCGTCTGCACGGGTACGGGGCTACAAGAACCCTCGACATAAGCTACGGCATAGAATCGGCGCAGAAGTACAAATCAGGCTTTAGGCGGGCGAGTGAGATCCAAATCCAAGAGTTTAAAGGTGACACATTGTTTTTGTTTTTAAAGATTTATTTTTGAGAAATCAGGGAGAGAGAGAGAGAGTAGGGAATGACATGCGGGAAAGGAGCCACAGGCTGGATTTGAACCTGGGCCGCCCGCTTGGAGGACTACAGCCTCCATACATCTTAAGTGCTGTCCACTTGTTTTCTGATTAACCAGGATGGATGTTGAAGCAAAGTGTAAACAGGGCCTCTCTGCTGCCTAAAGCATGACATCATTTAAATACAGTGTGATGAAATACAGGTAAGAAACATTCTGAGAAGTAAATACCTCTGGTGTAAAATGTTCATTGTTTAAAGTTCAAGGCTGTGACTCCTGGACGCTGCTCGATTGGTGAGGTTTGTTTTTATTCCTTTTTCCTTTTTCCCAACATAATAGTTGTTGTCGAGCTAAACATCACGGCATGCCTGAAAGAAGAGGGTGGTGGAAGTTGTAGATGAGTCATTAGAAACATGTAGGTTAGTGTGTGAAAGACAGCAGGTTCATTTATACGGTGAAAATAAACCGCACTTCATTTTCTGCCTCTGTGCGCTCAGTTTGGCCCAAGTCCCAGACATCGTTACATGTCACCGCTCGGATACCTGCCAGTCAGGGAACAGGCTCCAAAAACAACTAAAGTCGAGGTTAAATAAACCTTAATGTCTGTGAAGTAATATTTTAATAATCAGTGTAAAAACACTGATTTTAAAAGGACAGTTTTCTCTCCATGACCCGTCAGCCTTCACACAGTAAAGACAGAGGAACATGAACTAACATCTGACAAAACTGCACCCAGGTCTGACCTGCATGCCAACAAACACATCATTAATATTCTTATTTATTATGGAAGCCCTAAGTGGACATGCATCCATACGTTTTATCCATGATAACTGGATATTTCCAGGAGTTTCCTCATAGTCTGTGCTTATTTTTCTCGTAACCCTAGAGCTGAAAAAGCAGAAAACAAACACAGAAAAAGGGTTCATTTTCCTCAGCGAGGGCAATGGTCGCGTGGCAGGTCGTGGTCGGGCCTATCACAGTGAGCAGCTTGTTGTTTTTTTTTCTTCTTTAGATCGCCAGAAAAACTATCCAGTTGAGGAAACAAGCTTCGTTATCTCAAAATCATGAGGTTGATTAACGAATGATCAAACTGATCAAGATCCCAAGACAGAAATTGGAAGTGGCGCCGGTGGACTAGTGGTAAAGTCGTACACCGCATCAAAAGAGGCTGTTGTCCTCGAAGCAGGTGGTCCGGGTTCAAATCCGACCTCTAGCTCCTTTCCTGCACGTTCATTGGCCGCTCTCTCTCTCCTCGACTTCTGGTTCTATCCACTGTCCTGTCTCTCTTAGAAAGGTTTAAAAAACTAAGATAAATGTTAGAAAAAAAAAACAATAATTAGGTCTTCACAGCTGGGAATTACAGCGTTTAAGAGGAGCACTTGAAGGCAGCATAAGATTTACTCGAGTACTGTGTGTGGTTTTGTTATTGAACGATTACCCCCCCCCCCCCCCGAGGGGTCGGGAACCCCACTTTGACAAACACTTGACTATTACACAATGACTTCTGAAGGATACGTTGTGTTTAGATCACGTATATTTTTACCCGTTTACACAGAAAAGTGAAGACCACAACAATACCACGAATCCCCGGATGATATGGAGCGAGCAGATGAGCAGTTCTGGGAAACGTCAGAGACAAAGATGGATTTAATCAAATATAATTATCTGCTGGGCGAGGAGTGGCCATCCTTCTTTTTAATTATTACTTCATGGGCACTTTGAGATTTTAGATTCAGCACTTTGATTTAAACAGTGTTTTTTGTTTTTTTTAAGGAATAAAATGAAGTTTTTTTTTTTCCAACCCGGAGCGTTACAACACGAGGAGTCACCGAGGTAACAGGTGCATTAACCCTTTGTGGTCGCACTGCAGGTCGGAGGGGGCCTCGCTCAGGTTCAACATTTCTTATATAATAGATAATAACTGATAAGTCTAGAAGAGGCTTCTCTGTGGAGGGGACGTTTTCATTTCTAAGGAAGGTGGAGTTTAAGCACCAACAAAAACAAACAACAACAACAGAGTATCTTTGACAGGAACACGGTCACAACAAAGTCTTACTTTAGAGCAGTGGTTTCCAGACATTAAACACACATACAGCTTTCTTTTAAAATGAATTTGTCTTCAATCATCGTAATCGTTTTTCTACTGTGTGGCAAGTAAACATTCATTTTAGAGAATATTTCTGCTTTCTTGTTTATTAATGTGGACAGAGGACGAGACAATGGATGACGGACAGACAAAGACTCTCCTGCTTATCTCATTATCTCTATTCCATTTTATTTTTTACATTCTTGAATTATTTCTATACTTCCTTCTTCTGTTTTGTGTTTTAGAGCAACGCTAACAACCGGATTTCCCCTTTATTAATAAAGTATTTCTGATTCTGACGGCCCACAGCAGCAGCCTGTGTTCACTATATTTAAATCTACCATACACATTTTATTGATCAATAATAGGGCCGGACTGATGTGGGATTTTTGGGCCGATACCGATATCATAAATTAGTTAGGGAAAGAATCAGATACCGATGACTCAGCTGATATCTTACTTTGATCTGTGTTCGATCTTTAAACATATAAACATATAGACATACGTCTTTATTGCATTTATCCCTCAAACGCAGTTATCAAACACAACACAGATTTATAACATGGTCGCTCAACTGGAGAGTAACTGTGCACGTTCGTGTATCACTCTGGAGAGTGAGGATGCTCGTTGGTATCCATATAGCGCCCTCTGCTGGTGACAAAAAGAACTGCTAGTTTAATACAAACTCAAATGAAATGCTGTTGAACTGGTGAATATATCGAGTAATATCAGCACATATCTGCCATAAAATTAGATTAGAACAGCTGGCTGATTAATCAGTCGGGCTCTAGTCAACAAATACACATTTCAGACGACCCCGTTTGAATTCCTAAGACCCCAAGGTTTGGCGAGCCCACCTTAAGAGTGCTGTGGTAAGATCCTTATTATAAGTTAAATGCTTGTGCTTTATACACACTTAAATCCACAGGTGTCGTGGGTCTAATTGGACAAAACACTTGACAAAACCCCAGAGGAGTCCCGGCTGTGGCTTCACATAATTCAAGCATGAACAAACTTTAATCACGAGTCAGGACAGAAAAACACAACAGAGCAGGTTTGTTTCCATCCTTAAGTTTAGTTCAATTTTAGGACTAGGTGGTACAATCCCTTGTAACGTCAGATGATGTGAGAGGGTTTCCAGGGGGGGCTGCCATGGTGGGAACTTGAGGCAGGGGATAAGACAGATAACATTTATTTTATTTAAAATGTATAAAATAAGGGTGATTTACTGCCTGCTCAGAGCAAATGAGGTTAAAAGCACGAGGTGGCATCTTTATGTCGTCTGACTTTAATCTCAGAGATGCAGGTGTATGGATGCACTGAGAAGAAGAGCCAAACTTCCAGATGTTCTTCTAACTTAAATAGATACTGAAAGGCCTCTCTCACTTTTACTCTCTGTACGCTTCAGTTCATAGATGGAAAAAAAAGGTCTCTCATTTGAATAGTTTGAACTTGCGCAGCAGCGGCTGGACAGTCTCTTTGGGACACGGCTTCAGGGCGAGGCAGGTCGGGATGTTTTCAGGCTGTTCGATCCAAAGCTTGTGGGCGACTCCGGCCTGAGACAGATTCTCTGACAGACTGGAGAGAGCGGCCTCATCCGGAGCCTGGAGGAGAAACACACAACACACACACTCTGAAGAGATATCAACGCTATTAAAGGCTCGACCATAGACTGATCCAGATATGTTTACATTTACAGCGATTTAAGTGAGAGAATGATGACTTTCTCTCACATGGAAAGTAGTTATTTTCCCATTTGTGACTTTTCTATTTGCATTATACTGAATTACAGATGTGTTTTTTAAAATCCTTTTAAGAGGAAATTTCAATATATCACTAAAATACTAATTTTAAAAGTGATTATATACTCCATATATAATAAGTTTCTATAATTTTAATGTACAGTATTACATAGAAAGGCCACCGTACCCCATTTGAAACATCGTCCTTTTGTAATTTCATTGATTAGCAGAACAAATATGTCAGCTAAAACACAATTTAAAGGATGATTATATTCTTGAGAGGTTTCTCTATTATTCGGCATACAGCCTACACATTAAATATTATTTGTTTTGGTAAAATCAAGGACTTTTATGTCGCTTGGAGACTAATCTTCCGCACGTTTTACTCAAATATGCTAAATTAGCTTAAGAAGGAAAGTGAGAGAAAACAGGTTAAAACAAATAACATCTTTACATTTTATGATGCCGAATTGTAAAACTGTATCAATTAAGACATTGTGTGAGTTTTAATGAACATTAAAATATCTCTACATTGTATAAAAACAAGGCAGCGCTAAAATGGTAAATATTTTGGCCGGGGTTTGGCGTGACGTGCCACGCTTACCCCGAGCACCACTTTATGCATGGAGTCCAGCTCCGCCAGGTACCGCTGTGTGTCCGGGTCCTCGTAGTGCAGGTGAATGGCTGCAGTAGCGGCGTGACAGGCCTGAGTTATAACAGCTCCCAGGGGCCAGGACAGCTTGTGGACCAGGTCAGACCGGACTACCACATACTGGACCAAGCGGCCGGGAGACGCGGCTCCGGTAGCAGCCATCTTCAAGCCCGTACAGGAACAGATTGTTTGTTTATTTTCCGGGTCAGGAGGAGGTGGTAATGTTCATTATTATGAACGTTACCGACCTCTGGTGGTAACTTTAAGAACTGCATCGTAACAAATAAAGACAACCTACTTGTTGCACCTGCAAAAGAACAATCTGTACTTTAAAAAAACGAGCAAAAAAACGAGCAAATATTTAATTTAAACAAATAAAGGTTATATTTTATATAATATAATTAGTGGTTTTCACCTTTCTCAAGTCATATATGCTTCTTTAACCTATTATCTTATCTCACAAAATACACAGTAGTAATGTGACCATATTCTCTAATACATAATTATTATTTTATTGTATTTTATTTGAACCTTTATTTAACCAGGAAGAAAAACGTTTTGAGATAAAAATTAAAAAAAATCTCTTTTTCAAGAATGTCATAGCCAAGCCAGGCAGCAGCACAGTTAACAAAAACATATGTACAAATATAGTAAAAATGCTTATTCATGAAACAATAAATAACACAAAATAAAAAATAATAATTAGTCATCATTTGTGGTATTTGTAGTATTTCTCTCATGTAAAACTTTAACTTGTACTTCATTAATGAGGGCACTGTTTTTATGTTTCTTCAGATATTTGACCCCTGTGGTTTCTCTGAATCTGAAAAATATTATTTAGTAATGTTGCACTAAATTGAATAACCCAAGAATTTACTCAAGATACAAAACAAAAGCTTACACATAATGTCACTCATCAAATCAACTTTTCAACACATCACTTATTTGATTGTCAAACTTAATAAATGTTTATTTATGAATATGTTTCAGTCATTTTTAAAGCAGTAGTGTCAGACGCACCTGAAGGTGTATCCCTGAGATTTGTGCATTTGTGATTATAAAGAATATAAATATGAGAGTGCAGTGTTTCTGTGTTGTATAAAATGGAGTAAATAATTCAAACGGGTCCTGTTCATGAATCTGATGCGATTTGTACTTCTTCTCTTTTACATTTTTAGTAGAAACTAACATCTGTTGAACCATAAAATCAAAATACTTTAATCATTTTTCAATGAAATAAAATGTAAATCAGAAATAAATCAGTCAAATAAAGGACAAACAGGCCGACGTAAATGTCACAATAATTATTTATTAAGCATACACATTATAATATAAATATAAAATATGCTATTTTTGTTTTTAAAATTGGTGAGACATCATTATATCTGTGTTGAGACAGACGACCATACAAACAGGTTTGAATATTCTACCAAAATCTGCTGAGACTTCTACGCAGCTGTAACAAACTCGCCATGATGGTGCCGTCCTAAAATCTGAGCCTGT
Organism: Labrus mixtus; assembly: GCF_963584025.1. NCBI lineage: Eukaryota > Metazoa > Chordata > Actinopteri > Labriformes > Labridae > Labrus > Labrus mixtus. The sequence continues at coordinate 4,782,132 of NC_083623.1, forward strand.
AGTCACGGAGCACAGCGGAGAGGTGAGACTGACCCGGGATCAGGTCTGTGTGTAAAACATCACCAGAAACCAGGAGGCAGACTGGTCCTGGATCAGCGCTCCTATAGCCTAAGATGCTGTATGCAGTGTGGCCCACGAACAGAGAGAGAGAGCGAGAGAGAGAGAGAGAGAGAGAGAGAGAGAGAGAGAGAGAGAGAGAGAGAGAGAGAGAGAGAGAGAGAGAGAGAGCGAGAGAGAGAGAGAGAGAGAGAGAGAGAGAGAGAGAGAGAGAGAGAGAGAGAGAGAGAGAGAAAGAGAGAGATAGAGAGAGAGAGAGAGAAAGAGAGAGAGAGAGAGAGAGAGAAAGAGAGAGAGAGAGAGAGAGAGAGATAGAGATAGAGATAGAGAGAGAGAGAGAGAGAGAGAGCACAATAACCTACCGTATATTTCTTTATATATAGATTCTTACTGGAGTCCAACAATGGCAATTAGCAGCATGAGAATGCACCACTCAGTTTTATTTCTAGTTCCAAGAAACTGCAAAATAAGTCAGGAAGAAAAGAAAAGAAAAAAAAAAAAGAAACATCGAAACAGACCGATGATCATTGTCACTGTACGCAGAGATCACAGTGAAACAATCGATAATCAAACAATCAAATCAGATCAGAGTGATGACGTCAGGATCGGGGTCAATTCACTTTCACCTCAGTCAACAACACCAAGTGGAGCTACTTCTTTTTTCTTTTTTTTAAACAAAGTGAATGACATCGAGTTTCTGTGCGTCTCATCGACACATCAATGACAACTAACGCTCAATCCATGACCTTTGACCTTTTCCGGCTGACTGACCCAAAGTGAATTGATCCCCAAACCCCTCTCAACGACAAGAAAGAACAAAGAGTTTTTTTAACATTTTTCTCTTTTTTTTTTGTAAGTGTTTTTTTTTTTTTTATTATTATTTTTTCTCTTAAGTTTGGTTGACATGCTGAATCCTTTTTGTGTTTTTTTTTGCAGGTTTGTGGTCAATCAAAAGGAAAAGTATTGAGCGAACCACTCCTGGCGCTGGGCGTCCGGGGAGTCGATGGCGGAGTCCTTAGTTTCAGGAGGGCTGCAGGAGGACGCCGGGAGGGGGAGGGGGAGGGGGGAATAACCACGAGAACAATAAAATCAAAGACAGAAAAAGACAAGTCAGGAAAGAAGCTGGAGGTTGATTCAAGATACTTTTACACATGATTGAAACTTAAGAGCTGTCTTGTCCTCTCTTGCTACATCCCTCTGCGTGTCCTCATCGTGTTTTGTGCTTAAAGTGTTTTTTCTCTAAATGAAAGTGAATCAAACACAGAACTCAAATGCAGTGTTACTGTAATGTATAAAATCAATGTTCAATACATTTCTTTAAGCCTGGCTCTCTTTGCATGAGCAGAAATGTAACCCTCACACATCTGAGATCTAAACATCTGTATGAAGGTGTAGTTCATGTTTCTGTCCACAGGGGGGCAGCAGAGGCATCGTCAGGATCCTGAGAGCAAAGCTGAGCAGTAGAGCAGTAGATTTACTCTTCTATCAGGTGTCATTACGAACTGTTTTTAAAGATGTTCTACAGGATTACTGCGCAGGGAGGAAAGCTGAACACACTTTTTGTTTTCACTTCATCCTCAGATTTATTTATTTATTTATTTTTGTCCTGCACTATTGCACCGTCTTAATTGTGTCATTCTTAATTGATTTGATCATGATTTTTATTCCTTGTCTTTAGCAAGGTTGACAAGTTCTGTCTTTTTCACATTTTATCAAATGTATTACTCCGCTGCTGAAAGTAGTCCCCAACAAAAACGCTCTGTTCTTGTTCGACTAACTTTTGCCAAAGGCTTAAATGTCCAGCTCTTTCACACTGAGCCTTAATGAAACTTTATATTTGTTAGTTCTTAAAGCAACAATATGTACTGTAGGAATTTGGTTTGGTGCACTTTGGCGCCCCCCAAAGGTCACTGAGTGCAACTGCACTGTTGTAAGAAGACGCAAGCAAAAGCATCCCTCACTACTCCCCATTGCAGATAACATGCATGTGTTGACAAGCAGAGGGGCGGAGCCGTGAGAAGCCGAAGTTGTAGAGAAAACTTTTGGTGTAAGATGGAATTATTTATTTATTTTTATGCGATCCTGAGACAGAACCAGGGTTAGATGACTGCAGCCGGTACAGCTGCTCAACATGAGACTTCTCTGTACACTCTGCATCTCACTCGGTCACTCTCTCTTTTGAACTTCTCAGGTTTGTCCGTCCTCTTCTGTCTCTGGCTAATGTCGTAAAGCTGAATGTACTTCTCCTGAGACAAACCTATGTAGTGCTCTGTGGACATGGGAGATATATCCTGTCTGCTGAAAGTTGTTGTACTTCTAGATCGACTTTCAAACGACTGTTTTAAGGGGAAATGTTGCATATTTTTGCTTTATAAAATATATATCTCCACAGAGAGAGAGCGGGATTCAAAAAAGATCAAAAGGTATTTTAACAAACTGGTCTATGGTCTTTTCATGCGATTTGTAAGTAAGAGAATATATAAACAGATTTATTTATTAATAGTCATTTTTAACGGTTTGAAGATACGAGTCTGACAACAATCCAGCTTGTTTTAGTTTGAACGCAGACTTTTCTTTTAGTTACGCTGAATTTAGTCAATTATTTTAACAAAACACACTTCAAATTTGGTCCACTTGACGACTGTTTTTTTTCTGGGTCTTCAACTGCGCCTCACTGTCTTCTTTAATGTAAGGAGTAGAGCTCAGGAATATTAAAGTCAGTCTGCTAAAAGAGACTTTATGATACGGGTTAAAACTTAAATAAATCACTAGATATAATGCACACTATGGCCCTCAAACATGCACTTATTTATTTGCTATACGCATTAAATCAGGTGCTGTGATAGCTGAGTTAGTAGGTAGGGACATTGGGAATCTCGTCCATTTATGCGCGTCACTCATTAGATGACGAGGCATTTGGCTAGAGTCATAGTTAGTCACAGCACCTGATGAAGACCCCGGTCGGGCTCGAAGCATTGTGTTCTTTAATGCATATAGCAAATATTATAGCATTATATCTTCTGGTTGCCATAGTGATGTGAGTCTTTGTGCATTATGAGTTTACGAATCAGCACCTAAATAAGTGATGATCGTACGTTTGCTGACTTTTTTTAAGAGGTTAAAACACATGAATGATGATGCTTTAAGTTTCTATTTAGACAAACGTTTGTTTCCATGGTTACGATCTCTCTCCCCCCTGTTGGACACAACATCTAGGTGTCCACTGAGGGGTGATTCAGCGGTTTAGCTCGTTAGCAGTTTCTCACAGTACAACTTTTAATTTGACAAATTGAGGGCGTGATGGGACTGTTTCATGACAAAGAAAGTGTGCGTGGAAAACAAAATAAATACGCTCTACCATCCCTCATGAATCATGTTCAGAGTCTGTTTTCCGATGAAGACACAAAATCATTGTTGGTGTCTGAAGCGGGGGAAACACACTGTTACCAAAACAATGAACCAATTAGATGGAGTGTTTGAATCTATCCGAACAAAAACACCTGCTCGGGCTTCTTTAATTGGCTGCTTCCGAAATAAACAGCCCCATAACCCCAGGGTGAGATTTACATTTCTTTGTGTTTTTCTTCGAAAAGACAATTACTTCCCAAAAGGCCTTTTATTTTTTTAAATCAATGCGATCCGTTTGTGTTTATTCTTATTCGCAACTTCAGTTTGTGTCTTCAGTTTAAGGTTCATTAAATATTCATTGTGATAAAAACTGTTATTTACAAAACAACAGTCTCATGTGAAACTGACTCTGAAGTGCAGTCACAGCCGTTTATCCAAATTTAGAAATAGTCAAAGTCACTCTGCATCTTCCTCTACGATCATGTGTGATGATGATGAACTCTGGAAGCTGTCTCGCTGTTTTTAATGCTGCTGAGTTTTAATTCACAATATATTAATGGGGCGGCAGAAGTTCAGTCTGTAGGGACTTGAGTTGGGAACCGGAGGGTCGCTCGTTAAAGTCCTGATGCGGATCAAATCTGGAAGTTGGTCTGGTAGCTGGAGAGGTGCCAGATCACTTCACTGCCGAGATGCCCTTGACCAAGGTACTGAACCCCCCCCCCCCCACAACCCACCAGCTCAGGAGTGCCCGCTGTGGGCCGCCCCCTCACTCTGACATCTCTCCCTTAAACATGTCCACAGGATCCTGTTTGTTCATGTGTGTGTCGCATGTCTCAACGACAGTAAAACTGAATTTTCCCCTCGTGGGGTTAATAAAGTAGATCTTCTTCTTCTTCGTCTAACAGGGAAACTTGGCTGTTACATTAACTGAGATGACGCAGGAACATCAGGAGCATCTTTTACAAACATGTATTAAAATCTTTAAATTATCTGATCTCATCTGATTTGTTTCAGTCAGGTTTGTTTTACATGTTGAAGCCAAAAAGTTGCTCTGATATTTATTGAATATTTTCATTTTGAGTATTAACGTTAACTTCCTGGGGCGCCGGACGGACTAGCGTTTATGTTGCACAGAGGCTTAAGTCCTCAACACAGCAGCCGTGGGTTGGAATCCGACCTCGGCCCTTTGCTGCATGTCATCCCCCGCCCTCTCCACCCAACCCTGCCCGTTTCTCTTCAGCTGTCCGATCCAATAAAAGGCAAAGAAAGGCTAAAAAAAAATGTATTTGGTAATGGGACGTGTGTTGGCTCTTCACTGATGTTTGAGCGATTATTAATCGATACTGGCTGGTCGGAGACGGAGGACGGTTCTTAACCCCCCCTGCCCCCTTGATGGACAGGTGACTGCAGCACCTGTGGTCCATTTTGGCTGGCGGTGTTGCCAGGTATGAAGCTTTACTAAGTGTGTGATTTACACTCCCAACATTTCAAGTTAGGACAAGAAAGGTTCAAGTTAGAGAGACATTTGGAGGGAAAATGGTCGCTGTGTTCACTGTTGTTTGGCTCTCTTTATAGCATTCAAATACAATTTGTCATCTGTTCTGAATATTTACACAAGGCGATGACTTAAAGGGTCAGATTTACAAATTGCACATCACCGTCGATAACGTGGAGAGGGTTAGTGTTTGTGCGGCGGCATCAGTCTGAAAACGAATGTTTGTCAAGAACAAAGAGAGTGCGGGGAGAGGAGGACGAGCCCTTTAATGGAGTCTGAAAACATTTCAAAGAAGATCCATAATATCTGACCTCATACTGTCAAGGCTGGCTCAGTCGTGAGTGTGTGTGTGTGTGTGTGTGCGTGTGTGCGTGTGTGTGTGTGTGCTGCTGATGCTCCTTCCCTTAAACTCCTGGACCTATTGTGTTCATAGTTTTGTCAGAAAACCTCGCTCACCTTTAACATACTGTGTATGTGTGTGTGTGTGTGTGTGTGTGTGTGTGTGTGTGTGTGTGTGTATGTGTGTGTGTGTGTGTGTGTGTGTTTTGTAACAGCAAAAGGTGGGTCCTATGTTAACACTTGTGTTCCAAGCGTTTGCAAAGCAGCCGCCACATCTCACTCTTTACAGAAACAGCAGCGGAAAAAACATGCAGCAAAGATCGAGAATAACCACGACATGCTGACACGCACGCCCCCTCACACATGCTGTAAATGTAAACACGAGCGACCTTAGATTATGTTTCTGTGCATGCAATAAACAAACTGCATGTATCCATGGTAGAAGCATGTTACATAATGTATCGTAGCACCACAACGACCATTCACAGCCATTTTTTTAAAGAAACAAGAGAAGCATTTATTGGACCATAGAGTTGAGAAGAAAATCTGTTTTTAGAAAATAAGACACCACCACACACAGAGGGGGACGGTCCATGATAGCAAAAGACAATATCAACTTCATTAGAAATCCACATGGCAAAATAATTTATTTAGTTTGTACAGAAAACAGTCGATCGCTTCCAGTCAGAGCGAGATCTCGTATAAAGTGCAGCGTGTGCAACATGCTGAGATTTAGATGAGAGGATGAAGATGAAGAAACACAAAATGCACAACAGAGAGCCACAAAAGAACCGCCTGAACAGAAAAGGGAAACTCGTCAACATGCACACGGTTAACATGTTCACGCTGACGGACAAACAGAAAGGATACAAAATAAAAACAAACACACACACACACACACACACACACATGCTCCTTTTGCATTCCAAAGCCATTCTTTGAAGCTTTGGATAAGCAGAGAAAGACTTCTTATATAAAGAGTTTGGATGGTGGTTCTGTTTCTGCTCTTTACAAAACCAAAAATAAACGAGCAAAATTGTAAAGAATGCATTGAACAGTGTTTTTATCTGCTTAGCGTAAAGCTGTAAGCGTTAGCATAACAAGCTAACCTGCTTATGTCCGCAGCAGTTACTTAATGTTACCTTCAAGAGCAAGGAGCATTATTTTATATGATTATATATTCATAATGTCATTATCAGATATGTTTACGACTATCACATCAACTCCCACACCTGGCTGCTAGCTTATCAGAAGTTAGGCTAACGCTAGTCGCCCTTCCTGTAGGCTAAGTCCTCGTCCTGACGGCCTCTGCTCTCTTGAAATCAAACACACGGTTAAAAAAACTTCTCCTGTAGGTAAAATACTAAACTAAACATTTTATTTTAGCATGTATACCTCTACAATGTACAAGAACTGTTTATTTCTTCAGCTTCTATAAGGTTAATAATTTCCTGATGGTGTTAACTTTGCCTCAAACATGAAGCTTTAACTTCAGCATGACATCATATTTGTAACCACAGAGTGTATACTGAAGGCCTCTTTGAATCTTTGGTTTTTAAAAAAGTTTGATGGAACTGTTAGGAGATTAGCTCAGCAGATAAACAACTCAGCTAGCTAATGTTAGCTTAGTCATCTAACTAGCTGAAGCACATTATGTCCGCTAGCGTCAGTCGCATTCAAGCCAACTAAATTAGAGTTGCTGTTGTCTACATTTTTAAAACTATGAGATCGAAACAATTAAGAAGTTAGCTCACAGATAAATTCCTCAACTAGCTAATGTTAGCTTATCCAGCTAGCTAGCGGAAGCTGATTATCTTTGCTCATGACTGGTGTCACTAAAGCCACTTTAATTGGAGTTGCTGTTTTGTCTTGTATTTTAAAATCTAGTTAGATGGAGCCATTAAAGAGTTAGCTGTTAAATAAACAAATTATCAAGCTTATATTAGCTTAATCAGCTAGCTAGCTGAAGCTGATCATTTCTGCTAGCGACAGGTGTCACTCAAGCAAACTCAAATGTAGTTTCTGCTGTCTCAACGTTTAAATCAAGTTAGCAAAACATTAATGAAGGTAGCTAGTAGACAATCAACTCACCTAGCTAATGTTAGCTTTATCAGTTAGCTTAAGCTGTTGTTAAAAACGGACTTGACTTTTCAGAAGGAGTTTTTTGTTTCGTAAACTCAACTATGTGTATTTTGAAGGAACAGAGAGCCGGACAGGCAGAGCAGCAGTTAACAAACTCTACTTTTCAACACATCAGAATGCTTAAATTGTTTTATTTGAATCCCTGCAGCTCCTGATTCTATGCTCCTTATGGTTTCTGTATGAAGGGGATGAAAACGTTAAACACAGTTATTGTCTCAGAAGTACCTTCTTAAAAGTCAGAAACAACAAAGGTTTTGCCGTTAGTTATTGATAGGCGTTTGTGGAGAACACACAGCCTAAAACACAGCTCTTAATTTAACGTTTGATTTGGCTATTAGCTAAATAAGTGAAGAGTACTTGAATCCCTTTGAGTGAAAGATTAAACTAAGGTCTGTGATTGGATGATAGATGCGTGGACTGACCAGCTGCGGCCCGTCGGGGCAGAAAGGGTCTCACCTCATGAATTTCTTGGGTTCGGTGGGAGGGGTCGGCGGGGGAAGAGGTTTGTTGGAGTTGAGTTCAAGGTGGTGGATGGGGGAGTTGGGGATGGGTTCTAGGCGGCTGGGCTGGACTGGGGGAGGAGGAGGTGGGGGCTGTGGGAGCTGCCCACTTCCTGAACCTGCCACGCCCATGCCCCTACCTGCTGCCTCCAGAGCCCTGACATTAGGAGAGCTGCTGAATCTGCTGGCTGCAGTTTTCTCATTCTTTTTCTTTTGCTACACAGACAAAAAAAAGAAAAAGGAGGCGGACGGGGGTCATAAAGGAGTAAAAGGGAAGTTTAAATCAAAATAATAATTAAAAGATAAGAAGAAATGGAGGGAAAAAAGGGAAAAATGGAGGACAGGGAGAGCCCTACAGGTCCATCCAGTAAGAGACAGAAAGAGAGCAGCGTGCTAACTTGATCATATTTAAAAGTAAGTGAATGGATCAATCTGAAGACCGGCATCACTCGGCCTTTAAAGCACCAGTCGCTCTGAGCAGAATGGAAGTTCAGATGAGGAGAGATGCGTCAAAGCAGAAAAACATCTCACACTAACAAATGGCTTGGAAAGCAAAGGAAAGCTGGAGAAAAAGTCAGGAAGAACAATCCAATCAGGAAGAAGAATCACACGCATATTTATACGCACAAACACACATGAACTAGCACATGATGAACACGATACACATATACAAATATGTGTGAATCAGCAAGAACAAAAAAAAAACAAACTGGAAGTTAAGGACCAAAAGTGTCAACAGTTATATATCAAACATGCAATGAGGATCATTCAACGCAGACATACCGTCAAAGAATGTCACATTTCACAGGAGCACTAGACGCTTTGGGGCCCTGAAAACATATTCTTACATATTTTTTTTTACAATTTGTACTGGATTGATTTATTGATCCTACTGTGGAGGCAGCTGAGTCCGTGCAGCACCGGAGCCCGATACCAATTTCCATAAAGCCCGGCATACACTGTACGATTGTATAAAATTGAGAACTCAGACTGTACCAGTTAAATCCGGATGGAGTATATCAACAGAACTATGTGTATTTTGGTTGTCTCATATGCCCTGCTAAGATACACACCAGCAAGAATGCTCTCACTCACTATCTCACACTCAGCATCACCGATAAACACGAGCTAACCAGCAGCTAAATCATAACAAATTTATCCTGTCGGCTGGAGGTCTGCAGATATTTCCTGCCAACGTTTCTTTCATGATCGTAATGTCTATGCTCTACCTTGTGCAGCACAATCCCAAGGTTGGGGTATCCTGGTTCTGCTCTCACTGTGCGATTGTGTGCAGTCCTACGACCAAAATACGACCGGTCGAAGCAGCTGATCAGGCCGTGATTTGCTGCCGTGCCTCAGTGTTCACTGCACAACTGATGACGTGCTATCAAAATCTGTCGACAACTCAAAAATCTGATAAATTGACCTGAAATCATACAGTGAAAGCCCCGCGAGGAGAATAGAGCGTATTGTATTATATCTTACATGACTACAACATTTTCTGCCAAAGTCAGGATAGTTTTGGTCATTTCACTTGAACTTTAGCAAATGTTTTCAGGGCCTTTAAAGCATTTAACTTTTGCAAATAAATGCAATGAAACAAATTATTCTGAGTGACTCAAAAAAGCAATGGTATGACTTTAGTAAGGAAATAAAATGTTATATTATCTGAGAGCTACATTGCTCAGTGCATGGCACACAGTACATCTTTCATTTAAAATAGTTACAATGGATGACGCTGGGATCAATGTTGCTGCTTTTAAAAGGTTTCTCTTGTTTTGACTTTAAGCGTTGTCCTTTTCAGGAAATAAAAGTTGAAGGTCTGTAAACATCAACAAATAAAGTTAAATGTCATGACAATCTTATATTTTGGCTTTGAACTGTGACACCTTGGTCTAATTGCTGTGAACAAATGAGACCCTGATTGGTGGAACTGTTGACCTTCATGTTATACTGACAGGACTGATATTTAACAAATGGAAAAGACAGCACACTTCCTGTTAATGTGTTGTTTCCTGTCCTTTTGATTCTGTCCTTGGCTTCGTAATAAAATGAAAAACCTTGTTGAAATTGATTTTTTTTTTCTATTCCTCCCTTTTAACTTCCGCTGTAAACTTTGACAGATGGTCGTGTTCTCACTGGAACGCCACAATCCGGTCCGTTCTTAGAAAACCTCTTTATATTGTGTTTTTTGTTGAACAAGAGATTGCAGCAGATTTGCCGTTAGTTCAACATTGAAACACTCAGGTAAAGGCAGAGACAGTCTCATTTGTTTAGAGCAATTTTTAAAAATAAAATAATGTGGTCAAGCTTGTTAAAATGCAGTAGTACCTTTGCAAAAAACGTCAGTACTGATTGTTCTTCTGCCTGATCAGCACTGATGGATATGAGATGAGATGGAGTGGATATCATCTTTGCTATGTATTGAATAAAGCGACAGGTTTATCAGCGTGCCCCTGTGTGTGGTGTGTTACAGGATATTAAGTCCTACCTTAATGAGCGGGTTGATAACTCCTACGTTAGGACTGGCGTTGAACACTTTGTTGAAGTTGGTCTCCCTGTTGACAAGTTCCAGCTGGTAGAACTTCTTATCGTCCTGAAGGAGAGAACAGAGTTAGCTGACGGCAGGAAACACTGGAGGAGATTCAAGGGACTATAAAAGCACTCAACATCACACATTTTATGGGCTTTCTTCTGCACACTCTCTCCAAGCTGCATTTTAATACCTCCATGAAATCTCCCCCAAAACATTGTTAAGTATTTAACAGGTCTGCACTTCTGATTTCTATTCTTTATCACATATTGGGAAATTAGCCTTCATTAGGCACTTCATTTACAAGTCGTTACCTCACAACTACTGCAGTCTATGGATCACAGATACAAGCCAATGACTCTAACTAAATGGCAACAGCACTACACTGTGACAAATTGTAAGCTGATTTATGAAGTCACCTTCATGTGATTAGTGCAGCAGAACAGCAGAAACCTTGGAGTCACTGTCAACAGTGTCCCAGACAAAGCCGATGAAACTAACAGTGTTAATGAGGTGGATTTCATTGGAAGACTGGTTACACATGATACAGATGTGTCAGTTAACAACAAGGTCGGCCTTCTCTTCAGAGAGTCAGGAGCAATGAAGTCAGCTGACTTGGAGGCTGAGATGATCACAAATAAATCCAGTTTTTGAGTTGACTTTAAAGTTGGATACAAGGTTTGTTAAATTAACTTTTTTAAATTGTTTGGTTATCAACAGCTTTGGCCTTGAGTGGTTTTAACTGGTCTAAAAAACAGACGATTTACAAGCATGTTAATCAAATATGGAATGCCTCAGGGCTGTATCCCGGGTACTTTCTTATTCTCATTAGCCTCTTTATTCCATAATTTCCTGGATGGTATGGATGATAAACTGTTTACATCTGTTAATATCAAGTATTTCAAGGAACTTTTTCACTAAGCTGTGTACATATAGTAAATTGCCCCCACAGGACTTACTACTTACCACCAGTTTCTTGACTAGAGATTCTCTCTCGGACACCATGTCCTTCAGTTCTGCGATGACCTGCAGATCCTCATGACGACTCTCCCTGTTTCTGAACTTCTCTTCTGAACCTTCCAGTCTGTATGACGATTGAAAAAAATAACCAAATAATGAATTACTGGACACAGGTTATGTGTGCAGTTTCATCAATGTAAAATATGTAACGTTAAATAACATTAACAGTACAAAAAAGAAAAGCAGTTGTTAATTCTTTCACTTTCTAGTGTGCATGTATAATATGGTTTCATTTATAATATCAATGAATTCAATTCATATGCTACACAGATGAAAAGGTGTGTGATTCATGGGCTTTCCTTTTTTATAGGCTTTCGATCAATAAAAAAGTAATTGTCCTTAGTCCCTTCCCTCCCCAGTCCCTTCCTCTTCTCATCAGTAAAACCATTAAGGATTTTTATGTCAAATTCAAAAACAGAGCTGCACATTTCCTCCAGAGATTGTTTTTTTTTGTGTTCTGTGAGTTATGAGAACTCTTAAAAACCTTATAATAGATTTTTGTTATTTCCCAACTGGCCCACTGAGAAATCACAGCTTCTGTAAAATCTGATTCATTTAAAAAGCCGGTGACATTTTCCTTAATGTAACACATGCTAAAGATCGCTGAGCACAATGGGCATTAGCGGGCTGAAAAATACTTCATGCGAAAAACAACCAATCATAAGTGACAGTTTGGGCTGGGAAATGACTCATTGAAAGGAAAAAGCCTTTTAAAGTCTCCATTTAGCAGCCTGTTTTTTTGAAAACTTGGGCACTCATGGAAGTTAAAAATTATGCATTAAATAACAGACAATAGAAGACATCAGTTACTGACTACTTTCTGTCATCTTTAAGTAAACATCAAAACTTAATATTACAAGAAACTACAGTTTGTATTGAGCACTTAGATGAGGGTATTTCCTGGAAAGTTTAAGCCTTTTTCAAAATACGGAGTTTTGCACTGGTTATAAAACAGACTTTGCTTTTTATAAGTCTTACAGAGGCCTCACTTTTATTTATTAATGTTTAAAGAGCCGATAAAAACTTCACACAGGAGCTTTAAATCTTATATTTTAACTGAATTTCTGGAAAAGAGGAACTTGAAACAGTCACCTAGTTCAGTTTAAAGATACATTTTCGTCTTTATTGGAAAAGACAGCTGAAGAGAAACAGGAAATGTTGGTAGGAAAGAATGAGAGAGCACTTTTAGAAAAGGACCAAGGTTGCATTTGAACCCCCAGTCGGTGCGATGAGGACCAGAGCCTCTGTACATGTGGCCAGGTCATAACCTCTAGTCTATCGTCACCCCCACCTAGTTCATTCAAAGTGTCATTTTCTGCCTCTGAACATGGTCAACGATTGATTTTGATCAAAAAAAGCTTTTCTGCACCAATGACTTATGTGACAGAGAGCTTAACCGCCTTTCCCCTCCCACACTACCACAGTCCACGGAGCAGAGGGGTGTCCTTGTGACATTTATGCCACAGTATGAAAACACACTTTCTTTAAGGCCGAGTATACCAGAGCAGCTTGTCTGCCCAATAAACTGCAGCCTCTCACAGGGCTGTCCGCAGACGTACATGAGCGGCCAGAGGAGCCCGGCTCAGAAATAGTGATACATACTGATTTGTATCGGATACACTGTCTGCTGCTGTGCTGGTCCTTCTGTTCCCATCTGATAGCCGGTTTATCGTGTTCTCTCTGTTTGTCAAACACTTTCTGCAGCACAAGCATCACACTCTTTTTTTTTTTGCAGCTCTAGTTGTGTCTGTGTTATTCTGGAACTGAATATTTCATAACAAAATGAGCAAACATGTTCACTCAGATAATGTGTTCTTAGCTTAATGTAAAATAATTTGTATTATCTAACGACTTAAAGCAGTGTTGACAGTTTCTTGGCCACTTTTGGGAAGCAGAAAACATGACATCTGCATTTTATCACCTCATAAAGTTTTTGTGCTAAGAATCAGTTCTCCATTAACACATTCATAGGACACAGATTGGCCAGTGCAGCTTGCATATTTGCTAAATTATTATGAACCTTTAAAAGCTACATTGATCTGTTTTTTTGGCCTCAAACGTGCAAAAACCTGAACTCCTTCAAGCTAAAAATAAGACTCAACATCTTGGCGTTATGCTCTGCCAATTTATCCATCAAGCACAGAGGAATATGAACATTCATTTCCAAAGAGAAGTACGATTGTGTGAGTTTGTTTTTGTTGCATAGAAGGAAGTGTGAAATAAAACAGTGAAAAAGAAAAGTTGTATGTTTAAAAACCAAAACAATGAGCTCAGAAAACAAACTGAGTTCAGAATCAAACAAAGAGCTCAAAGGTCAAAACATTGACTTCATAAATCAATAGAATGAACTCAAAAACCAATGAGCTCTAAACTCAAAACATTGACTTTATTACCAATAAGATGTGCTCTAAACCCAAAAGAATGAGCTCAAACACCAAAAATGAGTTCGAAAATCAAAAGATTGAGCACTAAACCAAAACAAATGAGGTCAAAATCAATTCAAAGAAGTAAAAAACGAAAAGAATGAGCACAAACAGCAAAACAATTGAGGTCGAAACCAAAAAAAATGAGCTCAAATTCAAAAGAGTGAGCTCTAAACCCCAAAAGACTTGCCTCAAAACTAATTTCAATGAGGTCAAAAACCAAAACAAGAAGCACAAACACCAAAAACTATGACGTCAATAACCAAAATATGCTCAAAACCCAAACGAGTGAGCTCAAACACTAAAAAAAGAGCCCAAAACTTTGAGCTCAAAAGCCAAAACAATGAGCTGAAAGACACCAAAACCTTCAACAAAGCTCTGCGAAACATACAAGGAATGTGATGATTCTCTGGTTTTCCACTTTAAGCAACCACTTTGAATTTCAGGGATTGATAATAAGAAAAAAATGATTGTTCCACTTTAAAGCTTCTCATTATGAGTATAGCTTTAAGAAAATGGAGGGGTGTTTTTTCCCCAGAGGAAGGAAATCTAGATAATAAAAATAATGTTCTGTTTTAACTTTAAGAGTAAAAATTAACTACCCTTGATAGACATTTTCTTCAAATGTACCCGTCACAAATTGACAGAATGAAAATCTATCTGATCCAGAGAGCTCATTCGTTCTCCTCAAATGGAGCCAAGTCTTCTGATATCTTCTTCAGTGGAGTTTACTTGATCCCACTGTGGCTTGACGGAGGCATCCGTGATCAGAGACGAATACTCGGTTTGTCATTCTGCTTTATGTGGAACATTTTGTTCCAACATGTTTATTTACAGTGAATATCTTTGTAAATGGTGGGTTGACCCGCAGCTGAATCTCCTCTGGGCCGGAGCACACTCAGGCCAAATGTTTTTGTGTTTCCACTATTTCACGCCCGACCGCCGCGGCATCAGCGACCGTTCACCGAGCAGGAAAAAACCCTCCGAGACACCGAACCAGACGGTCAGTGACACATGAGCTGTGAGAGGAGACCGCTGTCATTCATGACCTTCATCGAATCTTTGGTTTCTCTAGGATGACATGACAAAAAATATTTCCAGGGATTGAACAAATTCAACTGCTTATATACGGGCCATCAAACAGATTCTCCTGCATCCGTCCACTGCATGGTTAGATTCACAAGAGGTATTGAAGGAACTTTTCTGCACCAAATGTTTGTTAGAAAAGCTGCACCCTGGTGGATTTCTAGAAGCAGTTCTTTTGTGGTGAAGGCGGCGTCTGTTTTTCAAGGTGCAGGAATTCTGATATAACTCGGAGCTGACGGTGACAGATGCTCAACAGGAAATGTTTGGTTAGTGCTTGTGTTATCTACACCGCCATCTGGTCCTGTTGAGTTCTATTACATATGCAGTTTAATACACTGCAACCACCAGGCTGATGAAACATATTAGCAGGAGGAGCGTGCAGGCTGTAATATCACTGATGTGACTGCACATGTTTAAAAGCCTTCATCAGTACTCTGAATCAAAGGAACGCTTCCTACGACGGCAGGACAAATTAGTTCAACCTACATGCAACTCAAATAAAGGAGCTTCTTTGTGTCTGTTCAGGGAGCATGATTTATAAAGAGAGGGATGAGGCTGTTGTTGTTACCGTGGTGATTAATTAGCTGGGTAGCGACAGGCTGGTGGTTAAGATAGATCAGTGTTTGTAGTTGATTAGATGGAAGACCCAGAAACGCCTGTTTCACTGAGCAAAGTAAAGAAGATGACGAAAAAGAAAAAACGCTGACCTAAAAGACGACTTGTCCTATATAAACCTGCCAAAAACAACATTCAAAGTAGACCAAACTTAATTCACTGTACGGACTCTATTTGCTCTTTATTATTTATCATGACAAGTAGTGCAGATGACTCGACACTGCTCAAAAAGTTGAGCTTTTTTTGTGAAGTTGAGGCTGTTCGAGACTGGTAAAAAACACAGATTGAGGCAGTGTTAGCATGTATTTCATGATTTCATTCATCTTGGTGATTTTGTGGATACACCATTTAAATCTGTCTACCATCTGAAGGTAATTCTTCCTTTAGGCCCGCGTAGCCGAAACACAGACGCGTAAGACATCTCACAGCAGCAGAGCTCAGATATGAGCCGAGCGTCTGCTTCGAGCTGAAAAGGATTTGATGAGGGTGAAGAAATGTACAGTATTTGTCTGACATTTACAAGACAAGGTAATGTCTTCTTTTGAGCCTATTAGAAGTGTTTCCAAATGTAAAGGGATTTGTAGGCTGTACCTGCTAACAGAATATAAGCAACGCTGTTAAACATGTGTTCTGAAATGTTGTCTGCAAGTCTAAGATAATCCACAGTCTGCCTCACCATTTTATCATTGAACATTTACAGAAGAAACACAATGTCCATTTTGGTACAGTACGAGCTCTTGACTGATTTTCACTGTGATGTTTTATATTGTTTCATATCGTGTTGGGTTCTGATTTGACGGTGATGTTGTATGTGTTGTCTTCTGGGTGCTCCTGCTGCAAAACACATTTCCCCTTGTGGGACTATAAAGAATCTGATTCTGATTCTGAGCAGCAATTTCTGTGTTCAGCAAAGTGAAATTACTGTTTTTGTCAAGGAGACCGGTGGCCTTGGAGAGGGGGGGGGGGGGGTTAACAGCTGTTTCTGGTATAAAAATACATCTTACTCTTTGAGAAAAAGGTCTCTATCTTTGATGATACTTTCTGTAATGATATCAGACATTTTGATTAACAATCTGAGCCTGACAGTGGAAAAGAAACAAGGACTATTGAATGATTAATAAATTGTAGCCGTTACAGCCCGTGTCAACAACTGCTGGCTTCTTTTGGCTGCTTTCTATTTCAATATCTTATTTTTCTGTTTTTTAATACTCTGTTGGTGCGCTCTGTTACAAATAGAATTCTCTTGTCTAAATGCAGAATTTCCTTTCTAAGTATAACAACAAGCATGCATTTGACTCGTGCAAATGTTTGATTCCTGCAGTATGTGCGTCCTGTTTAAATCCAGCAGGTGGTGCTTTGCTCTCAGCCGAGTCAGACTTAAAGGAGGTCAGCTCTGAGGAGGATGCTCGCTGCTCTCTGAATATCTCCAGACTCTGTTCTGCAGAGTTTTCGGTTTCTGTTTGGCCTCGTCTTTCTTTATCTCACCCTGTTTTTATCTGTCGTCCTCAGTTCATCTCTGCAGCTCAATAACTCCCCTTCTCCTCCTCCTCCTCCCCCCCCGAGGGTTTGTTCAGCTCATTTCCCTCATGACTTGGCATCATCCACTGCCCGGCGGCGAAAATGTACCTTTTAACTCACTCCTTTCTTACTCCATTCATCTCCTTTCAATCTTCACCTGCAGCCATTCCTGCCACGTCTCATACAAACTCTTCTCTCTGGATTCTGTAGTTGTAACCTCACCTTACAGATTCCCTGCAGCTTCTTCTTGCATTCTCCGACTTTATCGATACATCACAGCGTTTGCTTCACGTGGTACCTAACTTAACCTCTGTTTCCCACACGCATAACGTCATCTGCATGTCATCAATAATAGACATCTCCCTCTGCAGCTTTAATGAGACTAAACTGTACTTCCACTAATTAGATTCTGAGACCTGAGTATGATTACTCGCTTAGCTGAAAGTCTTTCCTTGTTATTAACGGGAGTCTTTCCAGTAAATGTTAGTTCCTTAAATCTCTGCAAGCTCATCATCTGAGGAAGTTCTGCATGATATTTGATATGTAGACTGAATTTACTCCTTATGGCATAAGTAGCAGCATGCAGAGTAAGCACTATTTGATACAGTTCATGTGATGTGTATGTTTTAAAGGTCGCACATCATGCAAAACACACTTCACCATGTTTCTCTAACACTAACATGTGTCTCTAGTCCGTCTACAAACCCCCCAATTATGAGAAAAGTCCATCATCTCCATCTTTTGCCTGCTCCACTTTTCAGAAAGTGTGTGCTCAAACAGGCCGTTTGGAGATTTTCCCTTTATGACATCACAAAGGGCAGTAGCCCCTCCCCCAGGTGGGTGACACTCCCACAGCTAGGTGTTTGTTCTGCCCTCTGAGTCTGCCTTCTCACCGTCAACAGTAGGACATGGAGGGAGAAAGCCTGAGACACCCAAGCCCTTCCAGAGAGGGGGCGTGGAACAGCCTGTTCTGAGCAGGGCTGAAATAGAGGGTTTATAGACATGATCAAATACAGGATAAGAGTGGATTTAGAACAAGACACTTCACACACATGTTCTGAGGAGCTCTGAGACTTATTTAAACTGGTTGAAGAGGAGGAGGAGATGTGACCTTTAAGGCGGTCTACAAAGTGGTTTAGCTTCAGCAGAACATCGGCCTTTAGAGGGAAACAAACTAACTTTGTGTTTGTAGATACCTCAAAGAGTTGACTTAAATATTTTAGATTTAGATTTTGTTGGGATAAGTGCGTGTGGTTTAGGTTGATTTATTGAAAGGTTAATGATTTTTATGATGTTACAGGTTCCCATTAGAATGCAAATGATTTGAGTCCACAGCTTTCTTAATTCTTCATCAGGAACCACTGCTGTTGGTTTATGGTGGAGATTGGAATAGGACATAATAATCTAGCCTGGGCAGACTCCATAATAACAGAATTACAAGCTATTCATGTATTATGCACTATGGGTGTCCATCAACTGGTCCAATCATCTCTGTGGAACAATGGAACAATGGACTGAGAGCTGCAGCTATAGCAGCGATAACACAGAGGTCATTTTCAAGAACTAACAACGGCTTGTTTTACACACAAAGTGAACATGGGGGCGTGTTCAGGACGATTCTGATATTTTTAAAGACTACAATTCTTTACATTCAACCACATTTGGACAATGAATATCCACATATTCTGATGAACTCAGGAAGTGTTGGAAAGGTTTTCAAACAGTTGCTTGGTGACAGGACTAAAATGTAATTCCAGTCCAGTAGCTTGTCCTTGTGAGTCGAGGGGAGATGGAGGTGAATACAAGAAGGACTGTTCTGATTTTGAGCTTTTCCTCGTTGATATAAAACCTGTCATATTATATATAAGCATGTTATTTGCTTATCCTAATAAACTACTAATGATTGAATGAAGGTGTTTCTTGCACTGAAGCTTGATTTGCGATGGGAAAGGTTGGACTGCAGGATATCTGGAAGTCGGAGCCAGCCGGTGAGCTGTGACTCGACACAGACGGAGCAAACTGTGAGCCTGAATCCTCAGGAAGACGTTCTACAGCGTGGATTGTAAACAGAAACCACTTCGATTAGGCACAGATTTGGTTCTAATATGTCAATATAAAAAATTATTGTACGTGGTGAATCAATTCTATTGAAGACCATTGTGTGGTTTAGGTGCAAAGCTCTGCAAGATGTGCTGCTGGCCCCTCTAGAGTCGCAAAAATTAGATATGAGATTCATCCAAAGCATTGTTTTTTGCATATGCACCGTAAAATAATTTTCATACGGGTCTATATCTTGACTAATAGATCCATTGGCTCTAGTCAGAGATTCTTAGTATTTATATATTCTCTATTCTCCCTACTCTATTAGCTACTGATGAAGCTTTGTGATTATATGTTTCAGCCTTCTGCTTTATGTGTCTATTTAAAAGGTGATTAAACTTTTAATCTTCTTTGTCTGGAAAGCCAATATCCCTCTGTGGTTAATCACCAGTAACAGAGACAAACTGCAATTCAGTGCTGCTATTTCTGCTCAACAGGTGACAGCGATGTTCAGGCTCTGCGCTCACGATGCCGGAAAAACTAACTTTCCAACACACTTCGATAAAGTTATCGTGACGCGGACATGTTGACTCACATCAGGGGGGTGGGGGGGGACACACACATCATGAGTCACGTCATCATCATCACATCTGCGATTAGTTGCTGCCAAGGCAAACAGAAATCCAGGATATGAAACCTGAAGATTTCCTCACTCATAACCTGAAAACCTCCGATATCGATCTTTCATTAAGTTGGAATCTGAAAAACGACTGACTGCCTGACGAGTCTGTATTGTTTTTAAATCAAAGAACCTCATATCATAGAAATGTGCGGGAGCGTGCATAAAAGCACATGATGCCACATGCATATGGAATCAGGTGTTTCTCTCTTTTATCTTTGATGTCATGGAGTTATTCTTATCTTTCTGTGTTTCTCTTTGTGAAATATTTTCCAGAAGAATGCAGCTCAGGTACAGGTTGAGGCCACACCGGTAAATCTCTCTTGGCGTTTTCTCTCGTGGTTCCGTTCTGCACCATTGTGCACGCTGCAGCTGTTTATAACGTATGACACGAGCAATATGATAAGCCGAGAAGAAAATAATTCATCACGGCAGCCGACTATTTATACTCCACTTCGGCTGACGCATGACAATGAAAAGAGGGTGTGCATTGCTCCTCTAAGACAAACACCTTTAAGTCACTTCTATTGGCTGTTTGATGCACTGATTCAGGAGGCCGTCGCGTGGACAAACAAGAGGAGCAAACGTTTTGCTTTCTTCTGCCATCAGAAGCTGTGACGTGAGGAGACAGCGTCTGCTTTGTTCATAACAAAGGCTACATTTAGAGTAGAGTGACGAGGCAGACAAGAAGCTAGGAGACTAAAGTCAACAGAAACCGGACTTTAAAGTAGTATATATAAATAAAGAGTCCTTAGTGTTTAAACAGCGTTTGATGAAAACATGATGGCACAAGAAGGAACGCCTGTAGAGATTTCATTATAGACTTTTACATTTTCTAAATTGTCTCTCTGCTGCTATCACAAGTTCATTTACCTTATTGGTGAATAAAAAGTTGATCTGATCTTATTCCAAAAATAGTTTTTATCTTCAATATTTGATTGTCTACTCGTCCAGAGTAGGCTGTGAATATCTCAAGGAGATCTGGTTGAAAATAGTTGATTTTTAGTAGAAAGGAGAAACTGAGGGTTTGAAGGAACCAGCTGAACCTGTTCAAATAAGTCAAAAAGACAATGATGCATATCCTAATGTATCTTTTTTTTTGTCACTTCAGGGAGAAAAAAAAAGTCCCCTCTCAATGCAAATAAGCCTCATTGCAGAAATCATCAAATTGACAAACGCAGGAGCTAACGAGTCACTGAGAGTTGGTGGTAACTGCACTGCAGAACACACAGACTTTTCAGTGAGCAGCACAAAACTTCCACCTCTGCATGACCTGCAATAAATCCCATATGAATATAGTCTGTAAATATCTCAGTGAAACAGGCATTTCTGGGTCTTCCATCTAATCAACTACAAACACTGATCTATCTGAACCACCAGCCTGTCGCTTCCCGGCTAATTAATCACCACGGTAACAACAGCCTCAGCCCTCTGTTTATAAATCATGCTCCCTGAACAGACCATTACTTCAGAGTAATCAGAGGTTACATCAGTTCATAGCTGGCTGCCCCCGTCGACTTGGCAGATACAAACGTCATACATATGTGTGAAGATGGTCTGGAGCTGTTACACACGGACAAAGACGATGCTGCTCTTTTTTTTCTGTGACCTTTTCCTGGGTAGAAGTTTGATTTTAATGGTGAAACTCATATCACAATTTTGGAGTCTGGCCCTTACTATAAACTGAAAAAGGTGTCCGCTAGCCCCCCCCCCAGCTCATTATCTACTGGTGGACAAAATTGAGCTCCATCAGCATGTGGACGCACCCCCATACAGAGTGGAGGTGCAGAAAGCTTCTCTCCACGCCTTAGCCCTGGAATATCATTAACCTTCTCTGCTCAGTCTCAGACTTTGAGACGGAGCAGGTAGAGGGAGCAAATGATGTGCGATTCTTTGTGCTATTAGTGGCACAATCCATTCTGAGTGAATTTCCCCCCCCCCCAGAATATATGAATGCTTTGTTTGTGCTTTTACTCAGGGAGAACTTGCCTGTAGTTTTTAAGCCTCCACTTGGCACCTTGACAAAACACAATCACATCATCTGGGACAAAAAGGTTGACCTTTGCATGAGGCAATCATGACTTAAAAATGAGATTAAAGGTTTTTTTTTTCTCCTCTGTGCCAAAGGCCTCAGTTTGTGCTAAAGACCCCAGTTTGCTGCAGAGCAGTTTGTAGACCACACAAGAACATAGAGAGTGTTTCCAGTGTGTTACATACAGAATCTGAAGGGCGGAGATCTTGTCTTTGAGCACTTCTTGGGCTTTGTT